>NC_056726.1:493574480-493661980 GCF_019279795.1 Protopterus annectens
GAGCTTCAGGAATCCCGGGGTAGACTTTGTGGAGCCGGGTATAGTTATACCCTAGCTAACCACCACTCCAATGCGGGTTTTATAGCAAGGAAATGAAAGAGATAGAAATTAGCCCAAAATGGCCAATAAACTACTAATTTCTGAGTTGAAACCACTCCTCCAGGGGCAGATAGGCTGCTCAAAGCTCCCTCGCTCACAGTGAATAGAGAAACTTCCTTCTATCTAAGTAAGGTATGGGCAAACACAGAAACTTGTTAACACAGCCCTGAATTCAACACTAACCTGAAAACTGGACTATACTAGCTTAGAAAGGCGGGAAAACAAGTATATATATATATATTTTTGTTTTTTTTTCAGAAAATAAAGCAGATACAATAAAAAACACTTTAAATGCACAGAAATGGCTATCACACTTAAGTGTGTAGCTTACAACAGTTAAACAGGTAATTTAAACACAAAAACGACTTTGTTAAAGTGCAGGCAGTAAAATAAGTACAATGTGTAGCTGAAACAAGCTTTTTAAATCACAGAAACTCTAGAAAATTGGCATTTTAGGCGGAATTAGCTAAAGGCAGCAAGAAAATGCAGAAAAATGATACTTAATCACTCTAAAGTCTCTTTTTTGTCTCTCTGCTGCTGTAGAACTCTGCAGGGCACCAGGCAGGAGCTTGCTGAGCTGTATACTAGTGCAAAAACCTCACAAATGCGGGTTTTATAGCAGGGAAATGAAAGAGATAGAAATTAGCCCAAAATGGCCAATAAATTAATAATTTCTGGGCTGAAACCACTCCTCCAGGGACAGATAGGCTGCTCAAGCTCCCTCTCTCACAGTGAACAGAGAAACTTCCTTCTATCCAAGTAAGGTATGGGCAAACACAGAAACTGGTAACACAGCCCTGAATTCAGCAATAACCTGAAAACTGGACTATACTAGCTTAGAAAGGTGGGAAAACAAGTATTTTTTTTTGTTTTTTTGTTTTTTCAGAAAATAAAGTAGATACTATAAAAAAAAACACTTTACATGCACAGGATGGGCTAAACCTGCATGTGATATTCTAATTTGTTTCATCTGTGAAAAGGCAGAACTTTGATTTTTGACCAGACTGAAAAAATTTATGGCTGTTGACCAAAACTGTTTTGGAGTTTTACAGTGCTTTTTTCTGTAGACATGTACAGTAGGTTTGCTTAGCTTTCAGGAGTGTATTCACTATTTTATTTCTTTTATTTATAGTTATTTCATATGTGCAGATATTGTTGCAGACTGTTTACTGTATTTTCTATATGCCAGTGTTTCCATGCTTTATCTCTGTGTTTAATTTCTTTTTATGTCTAGTGTAAACCATGGTGCAGGATTAGATTTGATTCTTTGCCTGTGTTGAGGTGCTACAGAGATATATGTTAATATGATTCCCCTTTATAGTCTTGAAATACTGAAATCTCGAATTTCAGTATCTCGAGACCATAAAGGCGAAACTATAAAACACCGACAGCCCAAAACCACGAAATTTGAAATCCCGAGCACACAGCATACACCACACCACACATACACCATAACACCCACAGTACAAAACAAAAAAAAAACACACAAAAACATAACACCACACATCCACAAACCTACACTATGCCCCCCACACACCACCCCTACTTATATACAGTAACTCTGAGATTGTACAAACAGAAAAAGTAAACTCACAGCCAGACATTCTACAGTCCCCCACATACACACACACACACACACACACATACACACACACACACACACACACACACACACACACACACACACACACACACACACACACACACACATACAAAACACCAACACATCCAACACTTACACACTTATATTTTCACCTACCTACCCTAACCCACATGTACGACTTACAAACACACTCACATACACTCAGACTCCCACCCAAAACCCTTACAAAACACTCACTTACCTTAAATTTCACCTAAATCCACACATGACACAGGACACCACCCATGCAAAATTATTTATTTATTTATTTATTTTATTTATTTATTTTACATTTGTTGACCGGGCTAGTCTAACTGGATACATGTCCATTTTCAGTAGAGGCCCGGGGAGAAAAGCTCCAAGACAGAACAATGAAATTAACAAGATAAAAAATAAGGAAACATTAAACAAAAAAAAATCATATTTACAAAGCATATTACAGGTTATCACAGTAAATTCATCAGTGCAGAATGCAGGCATAACATAGCATGCTAGTACAATCAAGATGTTCTAGAGGGAGATAGTATTATGGTTAATAAGGAAGGAATTACAGTTAATGAGTAGAAGGGGTAGGAAGAGCAAAGTATTAAGAGATACATAACTAGTCAGGCTTAGTACAGGGGCATAACCACTGTGTTCTGCGGAACACTTTCAATTTGTTTTTAAAGCATGATACTGAGGGAAGTGAGGAGAGTTCACTGGAGAGGAGATTCCAGGCTTTTCCAACAATATTAGAAAAGAGGGAGTCACCAGCCTTGTTGTTTGGTTTAATGGTATGTACTAGAAGTCTCTGAGAAGACCTTAATGATTTCAGGTTTTTATAGGGAGTAATGAGTGTGGATAGAATAGGAGTTTTGGAAGGTTTGTAAAAAGTGCTGTGGGCTATAGATAGTTGATGGAATTTAATCAGATTTTGTAGTTCAAGCCATCCCAGCTGCTTTAAATTAATGCAATGGTGGGTTCTAAATGGGTTGCCTGTAGCAAATCTGGCATGTGGTCTTGTGATCTTGGCAAATAAGACATTTCCAATTTGCTAAGATTATTTTTAGATAGATTAGTAAAAATGGGTGAGGCATAAAGAAGTGAAGAGATTAGATGAGTGTGTGCTATAGTGGTTTTAGCTGAAGGTAAGAGGAAGGATTTTACCCTATAGAGAGAGCCAAGTTTTTTGTTGACAGTTTTTATAGTATTGTTAATATGGATATCAAAGTTCAGATTGTTGTCAATGGTGATACCCAATAGTTTGGTGGTTGGATCAGGGGATATAATAGTTTTATTGGTAGAGATAACTGAAAAATCAAGCGGAGAGGACTTATTTGGTGGGAGAGAAGAGGACGAGTTTAGTCTTTTTGGGGTTTAGGAGAAGACATCTATGTGTGAACCATTGCTCAACTGTGTTAAATACTTGTTGGGTAAGAGATTGAAGTTCAGAAGAGGAGGTGGCTGAGCATATCAGTGTGGAGTCATCTGCATATTGTATGCATGTGGCTTGGGGGATGGCAAGGTGAAGGTCATTAATAAATATGGAAAAAAAGTAAAGGTCCTAGGATGGACCCTTGAGGGACACCAAGTTTGACAGGCAGGTGAGTGGAGAGAGACTTGTGCCATAGTATGGCCTGTTGTCTTTTATCAAGGTAGGATTGGAACCACTTTATAGAAGATGTATCTAGTGACAGGGATTTCAGTATTTTGATGAGAATTTGGTGATTTACCATGTCAAAAGCTTTAGACAGGTCAATAAATCGTGCTGAAGAAAGCTTGTTAAGATTGCGTTTTTTGTTGATACAATCTGTGAAGGAAAGAAGGGCAGTACTAGTGCTATGTGAAGGTCTGAATCCATGTTGACAGTTGGAAAGTGAATTATTTTGGGTTAGATGGTCAAGTAATTGTCTGTGAATGCATTTCTCCATGATCTTTGCCAAAGGAGAGAGAAGGGCAATGGGGCGATAGTTGGAGAGTTCAGTGGAGTGTCCACCTTTATGGAGGGGGATAATATGGGAGATTTTCCATAAACTGGGGATATGACGTTTGGTAATAGTTCTATTGATCAGAATAGAAATGGGATAGGCAATAGGTTTGGCTGATTGTTGTAGGAATTCAGCAGGTAGTTGGTCTGTTGAGGGTGAGCATGGTTTTAGTTTCTGTAGAAGGGTTAGAATATTTGTTGTTGGGACAGGTTGAATATGAAAAGTAGGGGGGTAAGGTTGATTTATAGGAAGGTAGAGTGAAGTTATTAGCTGATAGTTGACTAGCTAGTGTTTGTATAGCATTAGTAAAAAAGTTATTGAAAGCATTAGCAGTATTCAATAGATTTTTGTGGTCAGTATTTTGAGGATTTGGAGTAGTGGATTGACCTGGATGGAGTAGTTGGTTAATGCTAGCCCAAAATGTATGTGGGTTGTTTTGATTAGCTTGTTGGGATTGTAGGTAGTTGTTTCTTTTATCAGATATTATAGCTTTCTTGGTTTCATTTCTTAGCTGTCTAAATGTTAGTTGGTCTATAGGGTTTTTAGTCTTCCTCCATTTTGCCCAAAGTTTGTTTCTAAGATTTATTTTATGTTTGGTTTCTTTTGAAAGCCATGGAGCAGATTTGGTTTTAATTCTAATTAATCTGGTTGGAGCATGGTGGTTGAGAATGGCAAGGAAGTTGGAGTTAAAGTAACTAACGGCTTCATCTAAAGGGAGGTTTCGTAAGGGAGACCAGTTGCAAGCTCTTAGTTCCATTTGGAATAGTTCAGGGTTAAAGTACTTTTTAGATCTGATGTTTTTGACAGATATTGGAATGGGAGAGTTGATTTTATGTCTGATGATATAGGTAAGAAAGTGGTCACTTAAATCATCAGGGAGGGTTCCTGAATCATACATGTGAGGATGATGGTTTATGAGAATCCAGTCTAATAAGCTTAATTTCTTGTTAGATTTATTTATTCTAGTGGGGGAGGTAATGGTTTGGGAATATCCATACAGGTTAATATGGTTTGTGGGGAGGCTGCTGCAGTAGCAGCTCCAGTCAATGTTTGTGTCGCCTAGGATTATGGTTTCTTGGGGCAGGTATTGGGAAAGCCAGCAAAGTATGTTTTCCATGGTGGCAGTGTTGTTACCAGATGGTAGATATATACAGATAATATAGATGGATTTGGAATTGTTAAGATGAAGTTTGGAGATAAGAATTTCAGCATTGGAGTCTATAGCTGGTTTACAGCTGTGAGTGGTTAATTGTAAGCTAAATTTATATAGGATAGCAACTCCACCACCTTTCTTGGATACTCGGTCTAGTCTCAGGATATTATATCTAGGTGGGATGATTTCATTGCCTTTGGTTACAGGTTTTAACCAAGTTTCTGTTAAGCAGAGAATATCAAAAGAGTAGATTTCAGTTAGAGCTTGGAGTCAAGTTACTTTATTGTTTATGCTACGTATATTAAGATGAGCAATTAAAAGGGAGTTCAATTGTTTAGACAGGGCATGGGTAGGTGATTCTTTGTGGTTGAGGAGAGAGATAGGAATTGTTGGTGGGCCTGAGTTAGGGTGGATGTCGCCATCCTTTAAAGAGAATAGTACACTTAGATAGTTTGGGTTGGGGAATCTGCTGTATAGAGGTAGGCCTTTCCTGGGGTTGTGATTGTTGTATTTTATGTGTAGTGTTGTATGGTATTTAGGAAGTATGTAGTTAGATGAGGATGTTATATTAGCATGAATAAAAAGGAGAGCAGAGTTTGGAGAGTTGGTTTCTTTCTTGCGGTAGTTTAGGTATGGGCCTAGTGGGTTTTCAAAGGAGGTGAAAAGATGGGTGAGGATTAAAGGAGGTAGTAGTGAGAGTGTGAATAAGAGTGGGACATAAGATGGGATGGGTTGTTTATACATTGTTTGAATAAATAGAGATTGTAGGTAGAAAAATAAATTCACTGGGTGGAGATGAAAGAAGGGAGCGGGGTGTGGTGTGATAAAAGGAGAGTGGTGAGAGGTTAATATTAGTGCAGTTGGGTAACTGGAAAGTGTTTAAAAAGTAAAGGTAGGAGGAAGAATGTGTTTGAAGAGTAATGGTAAGAGCAAGAGGTATGTAATGAGAGTAATGGTAAGAGGAATAGGTGTGGTTAGAGAGTAATGGGAAGAGGAAGAGGTGTGGTTAGAAAGTAATGGGAAGAGGAAGAGGTGTGGTTAGAGAGTAATGGGAAGAGGAAAAGGTGTGGTTAGAGAGTAATGGGAAGAGGAAGAGGTGTGGTTAGTAAGTATAAGGGTAGGACCCCTGAGGGTGGGTGGGAATTGGGGGTAGGGAGGGGAGCGGAGTCAGCTTGCAGGGCGAACAGAGTGGGTAGGAACAGATACTGAAGCAGTTAGCAAAAAACAATCAGCTAGGCTAATTCCGGTGGTAGGTTGGAATAGAAAAGGGGCTAAAAAGCTGTCTGTGGTGTGTAGATATGGAGGGGGAAAAAAGAGGACTAGAAAGGTGTCTGTGTGTTTACAAACAAGAGAGCCTAAATTTCCCAATGGCAGCATCCAAAATCAGTATGCATCAGTCACTAGTAAAACACCGCACGTAACATAGCATAAAGCCATAACCGCAAATTCAAGATATTCGAATTTGCGATTATGCACTTTCACTATTTTAAAAATTCGCCTTTATGGTCTCGAGATACTGAAATTCGAGATTTCAGTATTTTGAGATTTTAAAGGGGAACCATTAATATGCATCACAGAAAAGCAAAATAACTGGGAGTAAATTCTTATGCTGCCCAATGGCTTGCCAACTGGCTCAGAGATGGAATAGAGGAAATCAAAATAGGGGAAGTTACTGATACAGAGATCACTCACCAGTGGAGTCCCCTGGGGTTCTGTGCTGTGATCTCTCGTGTTTGGCATCTATTTTTCTGAAGTTAAACCAATACTAAAGGGCTGTGGCTAAGTCTGGAGATGACTGGAAGCTAGGAACAGTCATTGAATCCCCAAATGACGTAGTCATCCTGCAAGAAGGTTGGTCCCAAATAAATAATTGGTGCCAAAATCATGAACTGAAACTAAATGTCAATAAATGCATTACTGTATCCTTGGGAAATCATCTATCCTGGGGAACTACCACATTGACAATACACCCTTAAGATTTGATCCAGTTGTTTGGGATCTGGGAACTTATATGGACATTGACCTAACATTTGACCAACATGTGTCCATTGTCATAAGAATGTCCTTCTATAGCTTATAAACAAATGGATTGTGTCAAGATCTAGGAATGTCATTGTGCCCCTTTACTCAGCCCTCATTAGGCCAGTCATTGAGTATAATGCCCCCTTTGGCATATAGCTGCCCAGACACATGCAACAACTGGAATGTCCACAAAGATACTTTATTAAAAGCACACAAAGCCTAAACATTATGTCCAACATGGACCGACTCAAAGTCCTGTGACTACATTCAATATCTTATAAATTGCTATGACGCAACCTGTGTCTGGCACACAAGGCATCCTGTGACCAAATACTGATAGATTTACTACACATCATCAAGTCAAATGGCATCAGAAATACTCATTCTAGGTATATAATACTCTTCTGCAACATCAACAGCATGGTTTGGAGGGACACGTTTAACTCACAGAGGATACCACTGCTTTAGGACAGACTCCCCATCCACATAAAACAAAGGTCATCTCTGTCCATATTCAAACACAACTTTGAAATATGGATGGAAAATACAAAATTCCTCCAGGACTGCCCCTAGAATTACTAATGGGCAGAGACAGCTGCTAAATCCTTTATTCCATTCATGGGTCCCCTCACATTTTCTGTGGTATGTTTCCAATTATTATCACTAGGGAAATATATATAATTAATGACAACGGGATGGGTAAGACCAATCTTGCACCAAATGGGTGGGTAATTCAAGCACTAAAACGGAAATTAGCTAGACTTAAAATGGCTCACAAGCGCAGTTAGCCTAGTACTTATAAACCTATGAACCTATGAGAGTTTATTATAAAGAGGAAGATTTTGTTGAAGTTAAGTTACTGCCACCATCTAAAGACATAGTTTTTAGTGGTTTCAGTTGCTATGCTTAAGAGTAGACAGGAATGTTTCTTTATTGAATTTGGATGTATTGCTGATCGTTTTATATTATTTCCTTCCATGTATTTTGCTATGTTTCCATATCGCTAAAACCAGGCTATGATCATTAATGGTATCGGGTATAATTGCTACACTGGAAATTTTTTTTAGTCTGTTGTTAGTAATCAAACCAAAATGCTTTCTTTTCCACTAACTTTATTTGTAATTGTGATCATATGCTTTAACCTTGTTAATCCATACAGACTGATGGTAGGGTGAATATTTTTTTCTTTCAAATACTGGTGTTATTTCCAATTAATCAATTCACAATCCATATAGAGACCACATGCCAGATATACATTTTCTTTGGTAGATGGCCAACGAGCTTACTATTAAAGATAAATATTTGATTTATTAAATTTTATACAGCTGTCTCAACCAAAGATGAAGGATTACAAACAACCATATGTAATCAGCAGTAGGCTCATTCTCATATCTCAGTCAGTATTAAGGTAACCCAGAAATACTATTTCAAGTAATATATCTGGAGCGAACCAGGTCTATACTGAATTAGTGAATGCTTAGTAAAACGAATGCTGATTCATCGACCATTATTAAGCGAAAGCTTAAATTCTCGAACACCCGAAACAGCGATTTTTTTCACAGGGGAAAAAAAATCGCTGGTCCACAAAAAAAAAAAAAAATGAAACTTAAAACATTATCTAATGTGGGGGGCTTTGCCCCCACACCCCCCAATGTGGGGGGCTGTGCCCCCCACACCCCCCCTACTTAAATATACCAACTCTGAGATTGCACCGCAGTGGAGGAAATGGCTAACTCCAGAAACCGGCCCAACAATTTTTTCCCTGTGAAAAAAATCGCTGTTCCGGGTGTTCGAGATTTTAAGCTTTCGCTTAGAAATGGTCGATGAATTAGCATTTGCTTTTCTAAGCATTCACTAATTCAATATAGACCCGAGCAAAGGGTGAACCATGGTCATGTACTGTATCTAAAGAATCGAATATGTCTGCACTAGGAGGTATATACAATATTAGTATGCATACTGACTTTTGTGAGTTAATTTTAAGTGTAGCTGCTAGGACATTAACACCAATAATGTTTTGTATGTGCATGGGAGTGCAAGGTAAGGTTAAAAGCATTTGAGTATATTATTGCTACACCACCATCTCATTTGCCAATACAACCATTATTGGAAATGTCATATCCAGGAGGCAATCATTTTTCATCTTTTGTTTGTGATTTAAGCCATGTTTCTGCTATTGCAATTACACAGGGATGGCGCAGTGGTACAGCGGTAGCATTGTCGCCTCCCAGCATGAAGTTCTCCAGTTCAGTTCTTGGCTGGGATGCCTTCTGTGTGCAGTCTGCATGTCCTCCCTGTGTTCATGTGGGTTTCCAGCAGGTGCTCAGGTTTCCTCCCACATTACAAAGCCATGCATCTGGAGCATTTCTCCCTGGGCTTCTGTTGAAAATTGGCTTTGTTCCAAGTCAGACTTTCCAAGTTAACAAATGTTAAATAAAAAATAAATACTTCAGGGGTATAAAAAATATCCAGCTGTGCAGGTCTGTTATTCTAATATGCATACTGTGGGCATTTATTTGACATGTTTTTATTCCTGAAGAGTTTATTTTATTATTATTATTTATTTAAGTTTGATGATCGGGGAAGTCCACTGGGCCAAGAAGAGCCTGTTTTCAGTGGAGGCCCGGGGAGAAAAGCTCCACAATAATTGCAAGTTACAGTTCACATGTTACAAAAGGACTTAGTTCATACAGCTAATTAAACATTTACAGATAAGATCCATGATATTTGCAATTGGCATAACCCAATGCAGAAATTTCAACATTTACATAAAGAGTTGCCCCTGAAAGGCATATTAAGATAGTTCAGTGTAGTATTATGCATGACAAGTCTTGGATAAGAGTGAATGTCTACACATTTTAGAAATAATATGCGCTTAGTTATTTGATGAAGTTTAGAATTTTGTAATAAGGTCTGGATATCTATGATTTGTTTAACTTTAGAAATGTCTTTTACAGGTTATTTATCCTAGAGTGGAATATCTAGGTGTTTGTTGTACTCTAAGCTGTTTTTAGATGAAATGTCTGAAGGGGGAGTGTGAGTGTCATACTACTATAATTTATTAAGTGGGATACAGCAAATGTTGAGTAGAGTTAGAAGAAAAGGAAAAGAAAGCAAGAGTAGATGTATTACTTTGTATAAATAACAACCATGACTATGTTGTTTCTTCATCCTGCTGGAGTGGATGCTGCTTGTTTTTGGTAATATAATGGGAAGGAACCATAGCAGTGACTAGTAGTTTGATTAAAAGTCACATTATATTTTTTTATATCAGAAGTCAGATGATTGCATACATAATTGTTAATACTGTGTTTTGGTTTTGATCACACAAAGTAGGGGAGAGAGTTAAAATGAAATCAATATAATGAGATATTTCAAAGCAAATGTGCCTGAAAACTTGGAACAGATTCCACTGGGGTATAAGAGTGGGAAGCTAAGTACTGAAAAGCAGTGACCAAAGGAGACTAACTCTTACTGTAAGGTGGATGGGGGAACAGGAGGCCACTAACAGTAGTGCGCAGCTGCAAATGAGGAAGGCATTTTATTTATTTATTGACATTTGATTACCAGGAAAAGCCCAACTGGGTAGGAGCCCATTTTCAGCAGAATCCTAAGGAGAAAAGTTCCAAAGTATTGCAAAACATTTTACGAACAATAGTTTTACTGTCTTTAAAAGTAATAAAAAAATAAATACAGTTTAAATAATTATACCAAATTTGACATAATAAGAAAACATTGGTTAAGAATAAATACAGGTTATAGGACAATTATTTACTAGTTAGAGAAAATGTAGCCAGTTTATAGAGAAATTAAAGGTAAGTTAGTACAAAGCAAACAGAAATTGCAATGCAAAGTGAGAGAGAAGTAGGCTTATGGTATATTTAGAGAGAAAGCCAGAGAAGAGAAATTGATAGAAGTAAGGAAGTGAGTGAAGAAGGGAGAGCAAGTAGATGTAAGGTATGAACAGGTATTTGTACAACATTTAGGGATAGAGTTTATCTGGTGTTACGTAGGAAGAGAGACAGCTTTTGACTAGGAAGTCCTTGAAAATGGTTTTGGTGTTGGTGTTGATGGTATTGACCTGATGGATACAGTTAATGAACTACAGGCCTTAGCAACATGGTATGAGTGCAGACAATGCCCAGCAGATTCTATAGGTTTGTGGACAGACAGAAAATTTTGGTCTTTGGATTGTAATGCCTGAATGACAGCACAGTTGTACACAATGCTATTTAATGCTGGACAAACAGATGGATTCTGGATAATTTTATAGGTAGAAGAAGCTGTATATATGCTAGTTGAGGGGGTAGTTCTAGCCAATTTAAGCTTTTTTGTGCTATATAGTGGTGGGTCCTCATAGGGATATTTCCTGCAAATTTAGCAACTTTGGTGGGTCCTCATAGGGATATTTCCTGCAAGTTTAGCAACTTTGTTATAGCACTGTTCAAGTTTTGAATTTTTGTGATGCCTGAAAGATAGTAAGGATGGGAGCACCATAAAGAAGTGTGGGGAGGCCGTAAGTAGTGGAAGTGCAGCTTTAGTTGTGTCGGTAAGAACGTTTTTATCTGTATAAAACATTCCTAATTCTTGATGAGTTCTTCTTATGCAATTTTATATACACAGGTTAAATTTAACAAGAGGAGCTGAGGTACATAACTTAATGTTATATCTAGTTCCTATGTGGGAATTGCAAGTGCGAGATACCTTATGAAAATGAAAGTCAGACAGTTTTAATATCATAGCATCGATGATATGCAATGCAATTAATTGATTCTAGCGTAGCACTGCAGGATGAAGTACTGTGTTAAGGACAGGGCTAATATTTGCAGAGTTTATTTTCTAACAGCTACCCAAGAAGCCAAGTTAGCAACATTTCATAAAATACGGTTTGCATGTAAAACAGGCACATACCTATTTGCTGATCAAAATTACAAAGGCCCAATAAATCAGTTTATATAATGCAGTGGGTACTTACTTGTTGCAAGTCAGAGCAAACAGAAAGAAATGTTCAATGATTTTCTTGTGCTTGAAGCTGTATTGAGTTGTATTTAAGAAAGCAAATTGCCTTTACCCGAAGCACACTCAACATGGGGTGAGTTATACAGAAGTGGTAATTCAGCACAGATCATGAGGAAACACAAGAAATCTGATTAGCACTTGCCTCTATATGGCTTGGAATACAGTAAGTCTGTATGGCAGATGAATAAATGTGTCTGAGTACTGTCAAAATAGGGCAATGCGTAAAGCAAACATCAAACTCTACTTCATTGTATTTACAGGTGCACATTTATTCATCTGCTATACAGACTTACTATACTCCAAGCCATATAGAGGCAAGTACTAATCAGATTTCTTGTGTTTCCTCAGGATCTGTGCTGAATTACCACTTCTGTATTCCTCACCCCATGTTGAGTGTGCTTCGGGTAAAGGCGATTTGCTTTCTTAAATACAACTCAATAGAGCTTCAAGCACAAGAAAATCATTGAGTGGGAGAGTGGAAGGGTAGCCTAATGGTTAAGGTGTTTGCCTTCCAAACACAAGGTGCATGGTTGAAGTCTCACAAGGGATTATTGGCTAGGCTTAAAATGGCTTGCAAGGGCAGTTAGCTTAATACTAATCTATGAACCTATAAACCAGTACTTCAGTTTATAATAGAAATACCTGTAAATACAATGAAAAAATGCAGACATGTTTCCTAAGGTATGACAGCACCAAAAGGATAGAGCATTTTACAAAAATAACTAAACCTTAATTAATAGCATCACATAGAACCAGTTTGCACTTAAGTAGTCAATAAAAAAGAGCTTAAACAAGATATTTACTGATAGCTGTTGGAAAAGAAGGCTGTTCTTCTAAACAAATGTACTAAGTGTCTAAATGGGACATTTTCAATAAAATTACAGGACAGGCAAGCCCCACTGACCATCCCACTGAAATTTAAAACAGAGATGTGTACAGTATGAAAGACTGCATAAAATCCTACCAACATTCAAACATTATATGCAGGACTGGCCTTTGTTCAGCTGGTGCCCTAGGAAAATGGGCTCCATAGCACCCCCCCCCCCCACACACCACTCACTGTCCCCATCCTGATCAACCTACACCATCCAGATTACTTTTTTCTCACAGTTTGTCTTACCCTTCAGTTTTATCTGTATTCATTCAACAGATTTTATAGAAACAATTTTTTTACTACAAAAAATAAACTAATAAATACTGGAAAGTACCCCTGCTACAGCAGCGCATTAGGTGGCCGCCTAGATGGCCCATGCCTAAGGCTGGCTATGATTATATGAATGGATGGGCTCCCATAAACTCATCCCAGGCATTACTAGCAGCAAACCTATAACTACACTGAAATAAACTTTAATACATTTGAATTCTTCTTCTTATAATTTCCTCCATTTCCCCCCAACTTCACTTCATTTCCTTTTTTGTCTTGTATAATCTAAACTGAAAAACTTATATCTCCCAAATTAACTCTGCCTCCTACCATCATCTTTTGGGCTGTTAATTACCTTCATGTGTTTCTTCTTCTATGGAATTGCTAGTTAAACCAACTGTGGTTGACATACCATTGGCTTAGCATAACACCATGAGCCAATAAAACTTATGAGAATACTACATGGTTTTAAGATTATATGATGGAATCACAATTTACGTAGGGTGTTCCAGCTAGGCATTCTCATTTATCAATGGAATTCTGGGGAAATACATCTCCAGATTAATCGATCAATTACTCTGATTGTAATCCATGAAAGGAGCAGACAGTTTGCATAACAATAAGTAAGAGTAAATAAGTCACAACATGAAAGCAGTAATATTCCATTACTGGTAGTGCTGACAAATAAACCTCTAACTACAGCCTAGGTTACCCAGATTCATGTATAAGACTTGATGCTGGTGGCAAGGGAAGATGGGATTTCCCACCCCAGGAGGGGTGGGAAGTGAATGGGACTGAGTGAGTGTGCCTGGAATTTGCATGCCCCTACTGTGGTAGGAATAACAGTAAGGTAATAAAAAGTGAGTTTTTAGTTTACTTAGATTTGAGTTTCACCAAAGTGGTTCTATATTTTTCAATAACATGAACCTTTGGTGGGATCAACAAGATCCAAATATTTATTATTTGGAGAAAATACACAATATACAAAAGAAAGAAATAACGTTTGGAACTTGGGGAAATCCATGTCATGTTTATTATGATTGCCAGCATTTAGAGAGGTATGTTTATATATTAATGAGTTGGAATAATCAAAAGCTATTGGACAATTCAAATATAATTGACAGTATATAAGTGATGTAATTAATTGTTTGTCTGATGAAGTCTGTGTGAATAGATGAAAAACGTGGTGATTCGTTAAGCGTTTTATGTTTTATGTTGCTTGTTATACAATAAAGTATTTAGATACAGTTTGGAAGTCCAGTTGGCTTTACTCCAGCAGTGCGTTTTTGTGGTTATATTCCCAATAAAATTATTACTAGTAGAAGTCTTTCTGCTTTATGTAGAATACACTATAACGGTCTGGTTCTCTGAATAGCCTCATCTTATTACACTCCCATTGCATGCAGCACAAATTACTGTCCCACTATCAACACCAGGGGCAATAGCTAGATGTACCATGATAAATATGTTTAATTCATAGGTTCATAGGTTCATAGGTTAGTACTAGGCTATCAGCCCTAGGGCCTATACAAGCCTAGCCATAACAATTCCCTGAATATTTCTTCCCACATTATTTACTTTCCTGGACCCCTGTCTAGCAGGGCGACTGACGTGATCCCTGGGGTGAATTTCCTTTCTCCCATCCAATCGTCAAGGTTCCTCTTGAAGAGGTCCAAAGAGGCACTCTGCTTGACATGTATGGGCAATCTATTCCAGAGTCTGGGGAGTCTCTGGGTCAGGAACCTATCCCTCCAACATGTTTTGTTTATTGTGATGACAAGGTTTAGATCCCTGGAGCGTGTAGCTCTGAGGGATTGGGATTTCATTAAGTGTAGCATGTCCAACAGCTCTGGGTTTGACATGGCCTTGTATGTTAAGCAGAGATCGCCTCACCCGATCACAATGGTGTATGATAAATGTTAGGCCATAATCTCAATTAACTAGTTTCAGCCTAGAGGTAAGTGAACCCTGGACAGCCACCTGTCATAACTGAGGAACATCTTTGGGACTGTATCCCTACTTCTGATCAGATAAACATCATCTTGGTTTGGCTTTGGGTTTATACACCATTCAGCGTAAAATATAGGACCCCAAACAATTGCCTGTCACTAATCTTTATCAATCTGCCTATGGCATTCCAATAAAACTAGATCTGGGTGGACAATGCAGCATAAACAATAGCACCAAGTTGGTAGCATTTAAGCAAACTAGTATGAAAACACATGTTTAAGACCTGTCATGTTAGTTGCATTAGAATATGACAAAGTCCACCAAGAACTCAGTAGGATTAGACCACCCTCTGTTGTTGACTTGCCAATACTGGTGCACCCATATACCAGTCAGCTTTGCAACTTGCACCTCTGTTTCATGCTCTTTAAAATCACTATTCCACACACAATGGAGAAACAACTTTCTAATTGCACCTATTACAGAAATTTACCTAGTGAGCCATCTAAACAGTACACAAAATAATTAAGGGATCTTATTCTGTGCTTCCCAGATCATATACAAGAAAATCTAACCGATTTCATTTCTAAGCCTGGAACCTTTTACATGCTACTAAAAATACATAATCCAAGGAACCCAAGAAGTCCAATAAGGTCAAGCAAAGTGACCTTTTCCAAAGGGATTTCACAGATTACACACAACATTCTAAAACCACTAGCTGGTGAAAGGGATAGCTATATTCAAATCAGCAGTCATTTTTTTTTATATTCTATCAGATTATCATTGTCTACCTAAGAGCATTCTATCCAGTGTGGATGTAACATCACTCAGTACAAACACCTCACAAAAGGGTAGCACTGCTGTATGTCTTAACTACATATTAAAGATATCTAATCATTATGCCATTACCACATATGTAGATGGACAATCTACATAATTTATTCTAACTCATTAAAAACTTTAACTAATGAAAGCATTGTGTTCAGGATATGAAAATTGACATAGGCACCAAAATTCATCCACAATATGCAAACTTCTTTATGACACACCAAGAAGACAGTAAGATACACAAACCACTTTTCTATTTCCATTTTATTGATAATTTTTTTCATAATCCGAATACATTTTGGAGTGCTGCTATGAATTGTACCAGAAACGCAGCAGGATCCATCACTCTATAAGACTCTCATTGAAGTGCTTTCAGGTGTTAGCTTCCCCGATACCAAGGCTATCATACAAAATAGATATTTACAGATGTGAGTTTACAGGAGATCAACCAACAGATGCATCTATAGAGAAATAATACCCATTCCAGTCACAGAAGGGAGTATGTTCTTTATCGCCAAGTACTATGATTTCACTAATTTTTTCCACTGAGAGAAAGGGAGACAGAGAGACTGAGAGAAAGAGAGATGTATATATGTCACAACTTAAAGAAACACATCAATCAAACCTTTCTCACTCCCCTAAACAATTCTGGTCATAGGTCATCTGTTTAACAGGTCATTAAAATATCACCCAATGCTTACTCATCCTCCTTAAACTTTTGTACTCATGTCTTCACCTGCCCATCCTTCAGCCTACATACTTTAGTCCCTCAATCAGCTTCTCTCTCTCACCTCCCCCCTTATACTCCCTTATTCTACTTTAAAAAGATTGTAATCAAAAATTTGTATACCTCTCCTTGAAAACCTAAAACATGATTTACCTGCCAGCACAGACATACTCTGCTACATGTCTACAGCCTTTGCTTAACTCAAAACTGTATGCCAATACATGGAAAACAGCAAAAATCATACCTCTTCCCATAAAATCCAACCCCAAGATACCTAATAATTACCACTCAATCTCTATCCTTCCCAACCCTTGGGAAAATCTTAGAAAATCTGGTCTATAATCAACTCTCAAACTACATTTGTCAATCCTGCGTTCTCTCTTCCAAGCAACATGGTTTCTGGTCCAGCCACTGCACTTTCACTGCATTTGTGGCATTTACTGATCACACCCTTTTAGCTATGGACACATGACTCCTTACTGAAGCCATATTTAAAGACCTTTCCAAAGCTTTTGACCTGGTTGACCACACAATCTTATTTAACTATCACACTGATATTGGGGTTAGCCCTGATGCTATTCCCTGGTTCCAAAATTACCTATCTACTGACATTTTTCTAAATTATTAACAACAGTGCATAAGCCACAACTCCCTTACTTAAAGGAGTCCCTCAAGGCTTCATACTGACCCATCCTCTTTTCTCCATTTTTATAAATAAGCTTACACTTGGTCTTCTCCATCTTCCAGTCTTACTGTACACATGTTCATAGGTCATGTTATGACCAGCCAAGTTTCCTTTTTGTGCTTGAAGTAACCTATCCCATTTGGTTATAGATTGGCATTAACCCATCCCATGGTTGATAATTATATATTACCCCTAATGAGAATGACTGGGAATATGCCATAGTTTCAGGGGACCCATGTATGGGACAAAGCATGTAAGAGCTGCCTCTATCTATTAGTAGTACAGCATCAGTCCTGGAGTAAATTTTCTATCCATAGATTTAAGTTGTGCTTGAAAATGGACAGGGATGATCTTTGTTTTATGTGGATGGGGAGACTATTTAAAAGCAATGATATCCTCTGTGAGATATACCTGCTCCTCCAAGCTGTTTTGTTGATGTTGCCAAAGAGGTTTTGATCCCTAGACTGAATATGTCTGATATAATTTGTCTTGCTTATGTGCAGTAAAACCATCATTAATGCATCAGAGGATGCCTTTTATGCCAGATGCAGGTTAACTGTGGATTCAACGACTGCTCCTATCTTCCTCTGTGGAAGATGTCAACCAACCTCAGAGCAAGTCCTAACACTTCCCCTGACCCTGTTGCTTGCTGAGTACACCCATCACTAGTATCTCCGTGTCAGCATAACAAATGAGTAATCATAATGTGCCCCCAGGACAGGGACTTCTTCATCCAATGAATAGAGCCACAGCAGCTATTTATGGGCTCCCTGTTTCAAAACAAAATGAACTGGAAGCTTGAAGGAACTTCTACACTGTTGTTTTGTCAGTGGTGCACCTTGGCTGTTCTCAGGTGGACAAGTTTCTCCACTTTTTACTTTATCTCTGCGTCTCTCACTTCTCAATAACAAACTAATTATACTCAATCTCAGCCTCCACTAGGAGCATCTATACTTCTTCCACTATAATCATTAAAAATACAAACATTTAGGAACCGATTATTCATTCACAACTGATTGAGAGCACAGCTGCAATAAACTCTAATAAATTCACTGAACACAGCAGTTTTGTAAAACATATGTCTTCCTGTAACCTTCCCACTCTCGTTAATTGTATATAGTAATTCCAGAGTTACAAGTGAGGGAGGAAAGTAGAAAATCCCCTACAAGGCACACAGCCAGTCTCACAGAAACAGTGATGCCAAACTACATTTGAATCAATACCATATGCTACAAAGAATAAACACACTGGGCAAATCTGAGCAGGAACCTGGAAATGGAACAGTTTGTCAATTGGTGTGGCAGACAAGGCCCCATCTGCTAATAGGCTTTGTTCTTTGCACTCAACAAGATTTACCAGTCTTGCCCAGTTTCACCCTCCCCTGATAGTTCTGCAGAGAGCACAGTCCATCACCAATCCTTCTCACATGTTCCACCATCACAACCAAAACTAGGGAGCCACCAAGCCAGGATGTGAAAAAGTTTAAGTAGGGGTTCAGAAAGGCCATAGCTGGCACTGATAATCAGGAAACCTGGTATGTTATCAGGCCAAATGAATGAAGTATCCTTAGTTTTTGAAAGGGCTGATAGAACTTGTTCCATGGTAATTAAAGGGTGTGTCTGGGATTGTGGAATCTGTTGAATAAACAAGAACAGCTTAATATTACATTGAAATTTAATAATATGTTGGCCCACAATTTCCATTGTATAATGTGTGCCAAATGTACTATCTGCACATATTTTTATTTTTCAAAATACAAGTTACTGAACACATGTCATTTAACCCAGGCAGTCTATAGGCATCTAGCCTGATCTGCCATGCTAATTCCAATTCTTCTAAAATAATTGGTATCGGGCCCCCTCTTGGGGATATATTTACTTGGTCTATGGCCATTTATAAAAAACTATGACCAGGAAAAGAATGTACGTGCTTTGCCAATGCATTATCCATTTTTCTTTTATTGATTGCATACTGGTGCTCGTAGACTCTCTCCTGGAGTTTACGCTCTGTTTTCCCAATGTAGAAGCCATTGCACTGTTTACACTTTGCAAGGTAAACTATAAACTTGGAGTTGCAATTGAACTTGAATCTCACCTTGTATTTCAAATTATTGACCACAAAATTGTTGGAAGTTTCCATGTACTTAAAATAATTACATGCTTCACATTTAAACATACTGGTTACCTTTGTGTCCAGAAGGACACATCAAGCAGGTCACTTGAAATAGTAACCCCTATGTATAGAAATGACAGTAGGTCATCATGTAGTGTTAACAATTTTTGTTTGAAATTTATTACTACATTTACCTGTGATAGTCATCTAGTAATAAGTATATTAAAGAAAAATTGGGAATTATTTAGATCATTCCCAATGTTATGGGATAGATTAGGAGACATACCCCATACAATTTTTAGAAGGGGTAGGAATTTGAGAAATGTTCTTGAATCAGCAAACCTTCAGGCCACAAAGGTAACTGGTATGTTTAAATGTGAATGTATGTTTAAATGTGAAGCATTTTGGAAAACGGAGCATAAACTCTGGGAGAAAGTCTGCGAGCACCAGTATGCAATCAATAAAAGAAAAATTAATAATACATTGGCAAAGCACGTACATTCTTTTCCTGGTCATAGTTTTTTATACATGGCCATAGACCAAGTAAATATATCCCCAAGAGGGGGCCCGATACCAATTCTTTTAGAAGAATTGGAATTAGCATGGCAGATCAAGCTAGATGCCTATAGACTGCCTGGGTTAAATGACATGTGTTCAGTAACTTGTATTCTGAAAAATAAAAATATGTGCAGATAGTACATTTGGCACACAATATACAATGGAAATTGTGGGCCAACATATTATTAAATTTCAATGTAATATTAAGTCTATGTATATGCAAAAGTGAAGTAAAGTCAGCTGAAAGATTTTTACATACATATATAAAAACATATATACATTCCTATGTTTGCTTACAAACATATTACATATATACATTTTTTCATACAATTTTAAATACATTGTTTGTATGATATGTAAAATATATTTGGTATTTGATAGTTTATAGTGGGTTTTAGAGACGTTGAGAGGTTTTAATAATTTTATGAACTACAACTTTAAATTTTACAATGCAGTATGGCAATGAATCTGTGATGTCAGCAGAGTAATTAATTTAAATTTGTGGTGTTTTTAATCACAAGGTCTTCTGAGGAAGTTTGCTTCAGTGCAAACGAAAAGTGTTTTTATTATTGTGCTTAAAGTTTTGTATAATCGTATTCACTACAAGTAAACCTTGAATTTGAATTTGTTTCCCGCAAGCTGTTCTTGTTTTTTCTTTACTAGTTTCTGTTTGCATTTGAGTTTTTAGAATCTGTTGAATAGCTATAACTGTGGGTGAAGTAAAATTTGCACTAACTTTGTTAGTTAGGATATTTGCTTTTTCCTTTGGACCAGAGAGTATGGTATTATTTTGAACTAGTTCTGAGCATTGCTGGGTATTAGTTCTTAACTTCCTCACATAGTTAAAGAAGGATTTGTAGTTATTATTGGTTTTAGTGGCTATTTTAAGTTCATCCACAGCTTTGTGTCTCCTAATGGTTCTATTTATCTCTTTTTTAGTTTGCTTATGTGTGATCTTAAGGTAGGTAGAGTGAGACATCTTATATGCATTAAGCAGTTTCTCTTGTTATATAATTTATTTATACATGTATTCCACCATTTTTTAATTATTCATTATATTTGGTGTGGATAAGGACTGCCATTTCAATGCAAATATTTAAGTGGGAGAGCATGTTGTCAATGTGGATTGTGAAGGATGGGCAGGAGTCTAGGATGGGGCCTATATATTTATATTCTGAGACTTGGGAAATTATATTGTTTTGACCAACTGTGATGGAAAATACAAGTTGTTCTGAGAGTTTATATGTGTGGGGTGCGGGTGGGGGGCAAAAGCATAAAATTATATTTTTATGGTTGAACAATAGATTGTTGGATTTTGCCCATATGTAAAGCTCAGAGAAGAACTGTCGGAGTTGACACTGGAGATCTGTGTAGCTTATTGGCTTATAAGAAGAGAATGCCATCAACATCAAATGTAATATTTAGGTTAGGGAGTCCTCTATAAGGTCATTGATAAAAAAGAGAACTCTTTATTCTGGGGGGACACCAGTGTTAAGGCTGCTTATAGATGAATACTGATTATTAGAGTGGACCTGAAATGTTTTGTTTTCTTTTGCCTAAAGTTAAATTTTTGTAATTTGGTAATAACAGTGTAGTCATTTACAGTTTTGAAAGTCCTTGTCATATCAACAAAGATAACAACAGTGATAAGGCCCAGACAACTGTTGCAGTATATGGAGTCAGTGACTGACTGAAGGGTTGTAGTAGTGCTAAAGACATTTCTGACTCCATGTTGGTTGCTAGACAACAGAACATAACTGCTGATGTGCTTGAGCATCTGTTTGTATATGACTTTTTCAAAGATTTTAGGAACAGGTCAAAACCTATAGATAGGTCTAAAGTTTTTCTGCTATTTGAGTAAAGGAACTTTTGGTAGAAAGATGATGGTGGAAAATTTAAATAGTTGGGGCACTCTTTCTGTTGTAAGAGACAGACTGAACATGTAGGTCAGTGATTTAGCAATTTTATCTACTGTCTTCCTAAGGAATGCAAGATGAAGGGTTTTAGTTTCTTTTACTGAGATCTCACAAAAGTGAAAGATGACTGTCTAATCACATTCACTAGCTACATTAATTAGTACTTATTGGCTAGTTCCAGCTAATGTAAGATTATTATGGGTGCAATAAACAAATGTCTTTCAAATCCAATTTCATCATGACTTCTTACATTCCATTCCATATAAGTTCATGGGTTCATAGGTAGGTACTAGGCTGTCGGCCCAAGGGCCTACGTAAGCCTAGCCAACAAGGTTCCCTGGCTTACTCCACCCAAGAAAGTTATTTTCCTGTGCCACTGTCACGTAGAGACACATAAGTGATCCTCGGGGTGTATTTCTTATTTCCCATCCACTCATCAAGATTTTTCTTGAAGAGTGCTAATGAAGAACTTTGCTTGACATATATGGGTAGGCTGTTCCAGAGTATGGGAAGTCTCTGGAACAGGAATCTATCCCTCCAGCATGTCCTGTTTATTGTGGTGACAAGGTTTAGGTCCCTAGAGCATGTAGCTCAGAGGGATTGTGAATTTCTTTAGGTGTAGCATGTCCAACATCTCTGGGTTTGACATAGCTTTATATGTTAGGCAGAGATCACCTCGGAGTAGGCGATATGCTACTGAGTAAAGCTGGAGTTTTTTAAGATGGTCAGTGTAGGGCATTTGTTTGAGGCCAGTAATCCTCTTCGTGAGGTACTTCTGTGGTCTTTCCAGCTGCTGCAGATGTCTTGTGAGGTACATTCCAAAAGGGGCACTGTACTCTATAATGGGTCTAATGAGTGTCGAGTAGAGGGGAACAATGACCTATTTTTTCCTGGATGAGAACCCTTTTATGATGAGGTGTGCCACGTAGAAGGACTTCCTGACTACTGTGGCAATATCTACATTTATTTCCTTTTATTAGGCCTGCCTGATGTCTTCTGTACCTGCACCCAACAGCCTCATTTCCTCTATCAGGGGTGACAGCCAGGCTTGTTAAGTTAGGTGAGAATCCTAGGATCAATTCATTCCTGCTCAGGGAGACAAATCAACCCATTCATTCCACTTCTGACCAAAGTCCAGCCTAGTGTTCTGTAAAGCAGTCTCTGAAGTGGATACCTTGAGCTCCAGTTAATGCTGCTGGCCTGAAGACTATGCACACCACCAGCAGAGTGTGCTGACTTGTATCCATATGGCCAACACCCAGTGATCTCAAAAGATGTCAACTAAGTGGCTAGGCAAAACAAGTTCCCTACCTCCAGGATGGATGGGCTAACGTGGTACACTCACTTCCATCCTCCCAACCTGGCATATGCAATGTCCATGCCATTTGCCATACACATGTCATATGGGTCACATTCAGGTATTCATCCTGCTAAATCATGAGTGTGGGTTCCAAATCTCCATGTTGTTTAAAGTCTTAGCCAATAGTTGCAGTACAGCACAATATTTTATTAAAATAGCTCTCCCATATTGTTTATAAGAAAGGCTATGTCTTTCTCTTTTCCTTTTGATCTAGCACACGTCATATACAGTAAAGACGTTCCAAGAGCTATCATTTTTTTCTTTTCAAAATTTTGCACAACTGTCACATCATAAATTGGCTCTGAAGAAAAATGCACCAGAGCTCAAACTTGAGATATGTTAACAACAAAAGTATGAAGTAAAACAATGTCCCAAAAACACATGCCTGTCCATGGGACCCACTGCATCATACATTTGAACTGAAGTATAAAGCATCTTTGATTCGCCATGCATTCCTCCATATTCAGATTCAGCTTCTGTCTCACCTCATCAACAAAATGAACTAAATGTTCACTGATGTTTGATTTCACTTCCAAACTCTTACCACTGTTGGTCTGTATTCACCCAGAAAGCGTTCTCTCACACCTGATCTATCTCTTGGCATAGAACAAGCTTGTGGTGCTAATAACTGCAAAGTAAGATCAAAATCAAAGGAAAACTTCCCAGCATCTGTCAGTTATTTACTATTTATATTCTGTTGACAGTATTTGTCTATAAGTATCCATCGTGCCCAGAGATATCAGGAGATGAAACTCTATTTCTAACATCTTTTCTGACTCAGTACTCCTCTTCTAGTCAGAGTAATCATCAACACATCATGTGCAGCAAGGTTCACAGCATCTAACTCTCCATTACACCTTATCACCATACCACCAGACCACCATACCACTAGACCACCAGACCACCATACCACTAGACCACCAGACCACCATACCACTAGACCACCAGACCACCATACAACTAGACCACCAGACCGCCATAGCACCATACCACCGTAACACCATAACACCATGCCCCCAGACCACCATACCACCAGGCCATCAAAGCACCATAGCAGCACCATGCCACCTTACCACCAGACCACCACACCAGCTGTCACCTAATAGGAAGAGCAGTACAATATTTATAGTGCTTTGACCAAAATTCTCCTAGTCAACTTGAAGGACCCCCCCCACAGGACATCCCTAAAAGTAGTCACAACATAGTAGGGATAATACCATCAAGAAAGCATAAAATAATTAACTTACTAAATAAATAGTATAATTATATTGTATGGGAATGTCTTGTACAGCCCACTCTTAGCTTTAACAATCGTCATAAAAACCTTACAGATAAGGCACAGAGTGATATACCAGACTACCTGATTGGAAAAGAAGCACAAAGACAAATGAAATAGGATTTCTTGTTGTTTATGTAGTCAGAGGCTTTTCTTTACAAAGTCGACATGCTCGACTAAGACTCTACTTTCAGTTAGACAGTCATCTACCTATATATCATGTAATTTTATGTTTCATTCTCGTTTTCTGTACTTTTCCTACCAGTCTTTTCTATGACATGGAGTCACTGGCCTTGGGAAAGGCCAGATATACCACATCCATTGAGTTACAACTGCACCATTCAATGACAACACGTTCGCAAATCTGTATCAAGTCAAACTGGCAAGACATCTGATCATACCTCTCAACCTCTTAGAGCAAGAAATCTGGACAAAGCCATGAATAAAAGTGAGACAAGGACCCAAAAACAGGGACAATTTTTAAATATTGCTCTTGCAAACTTAAAAAGTTGATAGAATAAAAGGTTTTGCATTTGCATGAAGTTTCAGACGGGTATGAGGTCTAAAACTCAAATGTCTGTCTTTATTTTGTAACTTCATTCTTTAATGATTTGCTACTAATTTGCCAGAAAACCACAATTTTATGAAAAACAGACAAAAAAAATTAGGCAAAAATATGGACATTCTGCGAAAATCTGTACATCTGAGAGGTATGCATCTGATGCTTAAAGATCTGATGCTGTCATTCATAGGTTCATAGGTTGGTACTAGGCTATCAGCCCTAGGGCCTATAAAAGCCTAGCCATAACAATTCCCTGGCGATTTCTTCCCACAGTATTTACTTCCCTGGACCCTTGTCTAACAGGGAGACTGACGTGATCCCGGGGTGAATTTTTTATCTCCCATCCAATCATCAAGGTTCCTTTTGAAGAGAGCCAAAGAGGCACTCTGCTTGGCATGTATGGGCAGTCTATTCCAGAGTCTGGGGAGTCTCTGGGTCAGAAACCTGTCCCTCCAGCATGTTTTGTTCATTGTGATAACAAGGTTTAGATCCCTGGAGCATGTGTCTCTGAGGGATTGGGATTTCTTTAAGTGTAGCATGTCCAACAGCTCTGGGTTTGACATGGCCTTGTATGTTAAGCAGAGATTGCCTCTGAGTAGATGATATGCGACAGAGTATGGAGTTTTTTTAGACAGTCAGCATAGGGCATCTGATTTAGGCCTGTGATTCTTTGAGTGAGGTAAGCAAGACAAATTAAGCCATTTCTGTTGGACTGTCTAGTATAATCCTTACACAACTTTCCTTGATTTTTTTCTATAGTCAATCTGCCACATGTTTATTTGTCTCCAACTTCATCCACGGTATTTAATTGTGTCCTACCACATCCAAGGTACCACTGCATGCTAGCATCCAGTACTCTATTTTTATTTATATGTCAAGTTAAATAACTCACTGTTTGTAGTTTATTCCCAATAAGATCCATGTTTTCTAGCCGTCCAGTTCTTGACTGAGCTCTTACATGTTCTTCACTATATTTATTTATATTTTGTTTTACTTATACTTGTCATTTCCATAGCCATCTTCTCTACTGCTACACTAATCCCCTAAATGACCACTGCATTCACGAGCCTTGTAGCCAAATCTTTGAAGAACCACTAAAATTAAAATTAATGTTTTTTGCAGGTTAGCACTCCTGCACTTCACAGGTCTACAGTTCTAAGTATACTAGCTTAAGTCATTACAGCCGAGTGCTCCTCCGGGCATCTTCTGCAGTTACCTCCTACTGCTCCTCTAGGCGTCAAATATTGATTGTTCATATTTGCATTAATAATTCCAAAATCATGTTACTTACAAGGTACCAGAATATTTTGTCTTGAAGCATATGTGATGGCAAACACAACTGTATTGATATTTGACATCTATCAATGAGTATTTTCTAGAACTTTAAGGTGATAGCTCCATTTTTTAAAGTCTTAAGCCACACCCACTGGGAGTTAAAGGCACACACTCAAAAGAGCTGTATTGGAGGGAATGAGTTAAACGCTGGCCAGCCTCAGTGACAAGATAATATTACCTTACCTCACACTTCAGCAATTTTTATCTTCATTGTTTCAGTTGTTTTCCACAGTAGTTTGGTACAAGATGTTGTTGCTGCAACTACAGGGTCCCTGCAGCTTCTTTCCTTTCTTATAGATCTATTTCTCCTGCATCCTCAACATTTCTTCACTATGTCCTTTGTCTACACTGAATTTCTCTTTTTCTTTTCCTTTCATCTATTCCTAATATTCCAAACTTTACTTTGTTATGCATTTTAGCTCTGACATTATTGTCGTTTTCTATAACCCAGTAACAGTCAGTTCTTTGGTATACATAAATGTACTTTGCCAGTTCAGTCAAATTGCCATAAATGTCAACTCACTTAATCAGGGCCCTTCAAGTGGAATGTCAATGTTCTCCAATTTGTAGTCCTCTTATACTTGATTATACTACTGACAAGGGGGAGTGAGACACAGTGGGCCCTTTTCTTTTATTGTAGACTGGATCTGTGCTGCAGTGGGTGTGGCAAGCTTTGCCTTCACAAAAATAATGAATCAAATGTACTTTTTAATGTCTTGGTTTTTGACTAAGACTGCTGTTGATAAACTGGATTCTCGAGAACTGGAAAAAGTTCTCCTATTCCTCCTTCACTTTAATTTCTTTATCAAATTTTCTAGTGAAGGCCACAGTGACAGAAAAATAAGCAAGGAAAACCAAATTCCTCTTTCACTACCAGAACATTCAACCTCATCCTGGCTACCCAGCCTTTCATCATCATCATCAACACCCTTTTTCCCATGTTTTTCAACATGGCTTGGGGTGTCATGTCAACTGTCACAATCTCTCTGTACGCAATGCCTCTGTTACCTTCTTCAACTCTCTTACTTGACCATCGCAGGTCTTCTCTGACACAATCCATCCACATCTTATAGGTTCATAGGTTCATACTAGGCTATCTGCCCTGGGGCAATTATAAGCCTAGCCTGATTCTGCATGGCTTACGCCACCCCTTGATTTGAGTATACTGTGCCCTTTTTTAAGGTTTAGTTTACTGTGCCTCTGTCTAATAGTGACACGGGAGTAATCCCTGGGACAAACCTACGATCCCCCATCAACTTATCGAGATTCTTCTTGAAGAAATTCAGTGAGGTGCTCTGCCTCACATGAACTGGAATTCTATTCCAGAGCGAAGGGAGCCTCTGGGTTATGAACCTGTCCCTCCAGCAAGTTCTATTTATTTCTGTGCTGAGGTTCAAGTCCCTCGAGCGTGTGGCTCTAAGGGATTTAGATTTACTGAGGTGGAGCATGTCCATTAATTCTGGATTTGACATAGCTTTGTATGTCAGGCATAGATCGCCTCGAAGTAGGCGGTATGCAACTGAGTAGAGCTGAAGTTTTTTTAACCGAGCAGTATATGGCATCTGTTTGAGACCCTTGATCCTCTTGGTGAGATACTTTTGGGGTCTTTCTAATTGCTGCAGGTGTCGGGTAAGGTACATCCCAAAGGTGCATTGTATTCTATGATGGGCCTGATGAGGGATGAATAAAGGGGCATGATTACCTCTCTTGATCTAGATGTGAAACCCTTCGTGATGAGGTGGGTTATGTAGAAGGTCTTTCTAACCACTTTGGCAATGTGGTTTTCAAAGGAGAGATTACTATCAACTTGGGTCCCCAGGTCCCTAATAACTTTCTCTGTACTTAATGGGTTTCCGCCTATGTGGTAATTTGTGGGCACATTGTTTTTGCCAAAGGGTATGAGTATACATTTTTTGGCATTTAGCTTTAAACCATGGCGCTGGCACCAGTTATCTGTCTCTGTGAGACCTTTTTGAAGGATGTTTGTGTCAGCTGGAGAGTTGATTATGGCGCCCAGTTTGCAGTCGTCTGCGAACTTGGTGAGCCATAGTCCTCCCACGTTTGCCTGTACCTCGGAAAAGTATATACCGAACAAGAGTGGTCCCAGGACAGAACCCTGTGGGACGCCACTTGTGACCGGTTTTGAGTCTGACATGGCTCCAGCAACTCTCACTCTGTGGGTTCTGTCCCAAATCATCTCCACTAGATTGTCTTCTGCTTTTCTGTACATGTGCCTGAACCACCATAATATGTCTGTTTGACTTTTTATGCAACTGGAGCTACTTTGGCTTCTGTTATGATGTCCTCATTCCTTTGTCCGTCACACCATGTGTATCCTACCACCCACCTCAGGCACTCATCTCCATCACCTCTAGCTTCCTCAACTGTAATGCCTTTACTGCACAGGTTTCTGTACCATACAGTAGTACTGGTTGCACCACTGTTTTTTATACTTTACTTTTCAGCTTCTTTAGCATTCTTCTGTTACACATTCCCCCTGACACTGTGCCGTTTAGCTGCAACCCCTCTGATTGTAGTTTTGACCTCCTGATTCAGACTTTCCTGCTCAGCCAGCCATCCCAGATTCTTAAAGCTGTCATCCTGTTCCATTATTTTTCCCTTCTATCTCAGTTCTTACCTTCTTCTGATTTTCCCCATTTTCTTACAACTGCCTTGTCTGTACTCAGTTTCATCCCATGTGTCTTCAGTTTTCCATTCCATTCTCCTATCCTTTGTTGAAGTTCTTTATTAGAGTTGGCCTGTAATGCCATATGGTCTGCATACAGCAACTTTGTTGATTTGTCCACTCTAACCTGTTTGTTAATGTAGTCCATCGCCAGTATGAACAGCACTGGGCTCAGAGATGAGCCCTGGTGCATACCCACTCCCATTGGGAACCCCACTGTGAGACCAAACACTGTTCATACCTGAGTCATTGGATCCTTGTACATAGCTTGCACTAATTCTACCAATGTTTCTGGAACTTTGAACCACTGCAAGACTGCTCAAATCAACTTTCTCCAGGGCCTTGTCATATGCTTTCTCCAAGTCTAGGAATTCCCAAATGGACTCTTTCCTCATGTCTAGCTTTTTCTCAAGTATTTATCTCACTGCAAATGTCAGGTCAGTTGTATTACATCCTGATCTGAATCCAAACTGCTTATCTCCCATCTTACTTTCTACTACTCTGAGTATTCATTCATCAATCACCCTCTCTAGAACTTTCATGCTGTGTGATAACAGTTTGTATCTTTATACTGCCCACAACTGTGAATGCCCCCTTTTTTCTTGTACACTGGCACTAATATGCTTATTCTCCCATCATCTGGGATACACCGTTCTCTCCATACTGCTATGGGTACCCTCAGGAACCATTACTCCATTATCTGACCCAACATCTTTATCATATGTGCTTTGACCTCATCTGAGCCTGCTGCTTTCCATGACTTTATTTACTTTATTGCCATTCTTACTTCTTCTGTGGTGGGCCCTTTTCCTTTATTGTAGGCTGTGTCTGGGTCAGTACAGCTTATGTCAGGTTTTTGCCTTTCAGAAGCTGCTGGAAGTACTCTTTCCATCTGTTTTTGATGTGATGTGGACTGGTGAGCAGGTTGTTGCTGGCATCCCTAATGAAGGGTGTCTGACTATCTTCTTTATCTTTCTGTCTTTGTCTTGCAACCTGATATAGTTTCTTTGTGCCACTTACTGAGTCACTTTCCACAAGCTGGTAGAGTGCCTCTGATGCTCTATTCTTTGCTATTGCAACTCCTCTGTTAGTTTCTTTGTTAGTCAAACAGTATTTCTTTTCTATCTTCCACTTCTTCCTGCACTCCTTTCTTTTGATGAATTTTTGGAATGCTGCATTTCACCACCAGTTTTTATGTATCTTATTTCCATACTGGCTTGGTTGCACATCTGTTCTGTAGTCCTTACACTTGCTGTTTTGAGGAGCTGTCATTCTTTTTTCAACTCAACCTACTTTCTCTTCTTCTTCAGGTACCAGAGCCTTGAGTAATTCCTTGAGCTGTTATGCTTTGTTTCCAGTCAGCTTCCAGGTCTTCAGCCTGGTCTCTGTTCAGTGGCGGCTGGTGACTTCAAATCACAGGGGGGCTGCAGGAGACGCTGAATGGGCGGGGTCAAATGGAAGGGGTGTGGTCAACCATAAAGGGGAGGAGCTATGCACAAAACCACAAAAAAACTAACTTTAATTAAATACGCTGCCCTGGGTGGCAAACCATCATTATGAAAGTCCAATCAAGACAAAAATAAGTGTAGAAGAATAAAAATATTTCAATGCATTGGCTGCATGACAGCTTACTTAATATCTAGATGGAAACAAAAGGTTGTGAGGCATGAAAAATAAATTACTTTTAAATACATTACTGGAATGCCAGTCAAAATCAAGTATAAGAAAAACCAGAAGCACTCAACTCAAACCACTTCTCCTTGCACTGCAGTTCTAATTATAATATATTCAGCTTTATTAAAGTACCAAGCAACATGCTGAAAGTAGAAATCTATGTGATGCCCCACTTGTAAAATGTTTCTTATCCAAAAAGACCTGCTGCCTGACAACTTGTTCATGGGGAAAACATGATAAAAGTAAAAATGAAAAGCAAACAAGAAACAAGCTCAAGATACATTGCTTAAAGGATTACTGTACAGGTTATGGACCACACATGATTGGCATTCTGTTTAGTTTACGGGTAAAGCCTGTAGAGATGACTGGAAGTCTCCAACAAGTGTAATGAGCTTTTTAAAATAATGGAATCCTGTCCTTTAATACCCAAGGCTTATACATTATCTAGTCAAGTATTCTCTGCATGGCAACAACAGAAAGGCTTTCAATGTTGGCAATTCTTTAACAGTATGCTTATTAAAGCTTACTTGCATCTTACGATGTCAGACAAGCTTACCTTATGGTCATTAAAGCATTGCTACTTAAACACAGAGCAACAGGCACTTTGAGTAATAAGCATAAATCAACAGTACAAAAATATGACAGAAACCAGACCATTCTGCAAAATCAAGGACAGATGAAAAGCCACTGTAGTACTTATGCAGTGTGTCCTCCCCATCCAAGGTAGATACAACTACTCCTTGCCTTGCTTGGACACATCCAGAGTCACTACATGGGGAGTGGGGTGCAACAAGCATGTCACAATTTGAAATCTCTCTGGCTGACTGTGATGGCCCTGACACATTTGTCATACCTCTCAACTTCAAGAGCAAGAAATCTGGACAAAGCCATACACAGAAGTGGGACAAAGGCACAACAATAAGGACAATTTTTAAATATTGCTCTAATAAACTTAGAAAGATAATAGAATAGGTCTTGCATTAGTATGAATTTTCTGAAGGGTATAAAATCTGAAACTCAAATGTCTGTCATTTTCTAACTTCAGTCTTTAGTGATTTGTCACTAATTTGCCAAAAACACAATTTTATGAAAAATGGACCAAAATGTGATGCAAAAATATAAAATAGACACACAATACAGCTTCTACCTGTCAAAGAAGGGACACTTTAATATTAGTACTGCTACATTGAGCAGCTGACAAAATAAAAGAATCTACATGCATTTCAAGTAATCTATAACTTTGATTATTACAGTTATTTCTTAATTGTAAACCCTCCATGTTTTCTTCCAAAATTGCTATTTTGGAGGGATTATTAGGGGAAGAGCAACATTTTGAGCCAAAAATTGGGGACAGTTGAGAGGTTGGCTATGCCTAATTCTATAAAGCAATTTATTTGCATGTACCTCTCAACCTGTTAATGCAGTAAATCTGAACAAGGCCAAATATATTGGGGCACATATAAACAGTACTAAAATTGCTCTTGTATAAATTGAGACAGTTGATAGAACGGCTCTTACTTTAACATGCATTTTTATGAAGGTTATGAAGTCTGAAACTTATTATTTAGTGACTTCTGGCAAATCATTTAGGAATTAAAACTACAAATTTTATGAACAACAAACCAAAAATAAGAAGCAAAAATCTATTCATTCTTTGAAAATCTGGACAGTTGGGAGGTATAGTTCAGCTGGGCCTGTCTGAGTTTGCTGCCCTTCCCCTGACAAAATAATGGTTGAACTGGAGCCTCTGCAGCCATTCCAATTAACCATTACTTGGCTATTTCACTCCATTTACCATAAACACTAATGTGCATACTGCTTTACTTCAATGATTGGACTTCATTTGAAAGTTTTATTTTGTATTTTACAGCACAAACATTAAGTCATCTGTTAAACAAAGCAATGCAGTCTCACAATGAAAACTTAGCATTAAAACTTCTCTGCCCTTGAAACTCACATTCATTGAAACAGCATTGAAACCCACATTCAAAGAAAATACATTTTGCCAGTGGCAGATAAAGATTAATTTTGGGCTGTTTTCGAATCATAGGCCCCTTGCATATGAAACATACATGTGCTCTTTGATACACCTTCCTCATTGTACTAAAAATTATATTCCTTGTACAATACAGTACACTTGTTAGAGGGTGTTTTAAATTTGTTTTGAACATTTTCCAGTAAGCAATGAAACAAAACATATGCACCCATAATGGCAAAACTGCCCAGTTGAGAACATTTATCATAAAAAGTCTACTCAGACTTCCACAGTCCACCATTATTAGTAAATATACACAATTCTACAGTCCACCATTATTAGTAAATATGCACAATTCCACAGTCCACCATTATTAGTAAATATGCACAATTCTACAGTCCACCATTATCAGTAAATATGCACAATTCTACAGTGCACCTTTATCAGTAAATATGCACAATTCTACAGTCCATATTCAGTGAATTCAGTTCTTGCCATAGCTGTCAACCTTAGCACAAAACCTGGACGAAGCCAATAATGGGGAATACAGTCCCAAAAATAGGGACAAATTTAAAATATTCATCTTATAAACTTAGAAAATTGCTAGAAAAAAGGTTGTGCTACTATGTATTCTGAAGAACATGAAGTTTGAAATTCAAATGCCGGTCAATTTTACTGCGGACAGAACAAAACAATTTTCAGCAGAGGCAGGATTAATACTGCAGACACGTCTTTGTAAAATGGCAGGGCATCAGAGCAAATCCACACAAACACAGAGAGGAGATGCAGACTCCACAAAGAAGCCACCCCAACCAAGAATCAAACCAGAAAACCTATAGCTGTGAGGCAGCAATACTACCACTGGACCATCAAATCTGCAAGGAATTAAACATTCAGAAACCTGAAGTCTGAAATTCAAATGCCTGTCAATTTTACTGCGGACAGAACAAAAACAATTTTCAGCAGAGATGCAGGGATTAATACTGCAGACACGTCTTTGTAAAATGGCAGGGCACCAGAGCAAATCCACACAAATACAGGGAGGAGATGCAGACAGAAGCCACCCCAACCAAGAATCAAACCAGAAAACCTATAGTTGTGAGGTAACAATACTATCACTGCACCATCAATTATACAAGGAACTAAACATTCAGAAACCTGAAGTCTGAAATTCAAATGCCTGTCAATTTTACTGCGGACAGAACAAAAACAATTTTCAGCAGAGACGCAGGGATTAAAACTGCAGACACATCTTTGTAAAATGGCAGGGCACCAGAGCAAATCCACACAAACACAGGCAGGAGATGCAGACTCCAAACAGAAGCCACCCCAACCAAGAATCAAACCAGAAAACCTATAGCTGTGAGGCAACAATACTACCACCGCACCATCAATTATGCAAGGAATTAAACATTCAGAAACCTGAAGTCTGAAATTCAAATGCCTGTCAATTTTACTGCGGACAGAACAAAACCAATTTTCAGCAGGGATTAAAACTGCAGACACGTCTTTGTAAAATGGCAGGGCACCAGAGCAAATCCACACAAACACATGGAGGAGATGCAGACTCCATACAGAAGCCACCCCAACCAAGAATCAAACCAGAAAACCTATAGCTGTGAGGCAACAATACTACCACTGCACCATCAAATCTGCACGGACTTAAACATTCAGAAACCTGAAGTCTGAAATTCAAATGCCTGTCAATTTTACTGCGGACAGAACAAAAACAATTTTCAGCAGAGATGCAGGGATTAATACTGCAGACACGTCTTTGTAAAATGGCAGGGCACCAGAGCAAATCCACACAAACACATGGAGGAGATGCAGACTCCACACAGAAGCCACCCCAACCAAGAATCAAACCAGAAAACCTATAGCTGTGAGGCAACAATACTACCACTGCACCATCAAATCTGCAAGGAATTAAACATTCAGAAACCTGAAGTCTGAAATTCAAATGCCTGTCAATTTTACTGCGGACAGAACAAAACCAATTTTCAGCAGGGATTAAAACTGCAGACACGTCTTTGTAAAATGGCAGGGCACCAGAGCAAATCCACACAAACACATGGAGGAGATGCAGACTCCACACAGAAGCCACCCCAACCAAGAATCAAACCAGAAAACCTATAGCTGTGAGGCAACAATACTACCACTGCACCATCAAATCTGCAAGGAATTAAACATTCAGAAACCTGAAGTCTGAAATTCAAATGCCTGTCAATTTTACTGCGGACAGAACAAAACAATTTTCAGCAGAGATGCAGGGATTAATACTGCAGACACGTCTTTGTAAAATGGCAGGGCACCAGAGCAAATCCACACAAATACAGGGAGGAGATGCAGACAGAAGCCACCCCAACCAAGAATCAAACCAGAAAACCTATAGTTGTGAGGTAACAATACTATCACTGCACCATCAATTATACAAGGAATTAAACATTCAGAAACCTGAAGTCTGAAATTCAAATGCCTGTCAATTTTACTGCGGACAGAACAAAACAATTTTCAGCAGAGGCGAGGGATTAAAACTGCAGACACATCTTTGTAAAATGGCAGGGCACCAGAGCAAATCCACACAAACACAGGCAGGAGATGCAGACTCCAAACAGAAGCCACCCCAACCAAGAATCAAACCAGAAAACCTATAGCTGTGAGGCAACAATACTACCACCGCACCATCAATTATGCAAGGAATTAACCATTCAGAAACCTGAAGTCTGAAATTCAAATGCCTGTCAATTTTACTGCGGACAGAACAAAACCAATTTTCAGCAGGGATTAAAACTGCAGACACGTCTTTGTAAAATGGCAGGGCACCAAAGCAAATCCACACAAACACATGGAGGAGATGCAGACTCCACACAGAAGCCACCCCAACCAAGAATCAAACCAGAAAACCTATAGCTGTGAGGCAACAATACTACCACTGCACCATCAAATACACAAGGAATTAAACATTCAGAAACCCTTAAGTCTGAAATTCAAATGCCTGTCAATTTTATTTAACATTTTTTATCAGGACAGTCTGACTTGGAACAAATAAACAATTTTCAGCAGAGGCCCAGGAAGAAATAATGCAGACATGTCTTTGTAACATGGGAGGGCACAAAAGCAAACCCACACAAACACAGGGAGAAGATACAGACCCCACAAAGAAGGAACCCCAGCCAAGAATCAAACCCAAGAACCTGCAGCTGTGAGGCAACAATGCTACTACTACACCATCAAATATCAAGCATTGCAACATTTACAAACCACAGATATTATGAGGAACAGATCAGATCGAATATGAGGTAAAAATCTGAAATTTTTTTACAAATGGTGGTGGGTAGGGAACTCAAGTCTTTAACACCTGCATACAGGGTACAGGGTTCAAGCCTGAGGCATTCCCTACCACACCACCATAACACACACTCTCTCTCTCTCTCTCCAGTAAAGCACAAGCACCATACACAAACTCCAGTAAAGCACAAGCACCATACACAAATAAAAAGCACAAACTCAATAAAAATAAACATTGTAAATTAAAAGGCACCTTACCTGAATGAATACATCCAGAGTTAACGTCCGTACATACATCCTTCCCGCGCAATACTGAAGACCCGCGAGATCCCAATGCTCCTTCCCGACGCCGACAAGATCCCTAAGGCTCTGTCCCGAGTCCCTGCTGCTCCTCTTGCAGTCCGGACGCGTCCCATAATCCTGGCGGGTCTGTGCACTGTAAAAGTGCACAGACGCTCCTTGTGTCCCCCTATGGGGACGGCCGGGCTGCCTTGAGCATGCGCATAGACCGATAAGTCGGGACTCGGTCTATGCACATGCGCGAAGTCCACGAATTTTAAAAAAATATTTTTTTTTTATTTTTCATTTTTTTTTCTTTCTTTTTTTATTTTTGAGGGGGCTGCAGTCCGGCAGCCCTATGCCACGAGCCGCCCCTGTCTCTGTTGAGTTTATAGCTTTCTCTGACTACTGCTTGTAGCTAATCATGGCAACCACTGATTTATGCTGTCGGCCTACTGTTTCACTGGGGATAAATTTGCAATCACTGATTCTACTCCAGTGCCCTTTTCTTACTAGGAGGAAGTCTACCTGAGTTGCATGTTGGCTACTCCTGTATGGGATCTTGTGACTGTCTCTGTTGCTGAATCATGTGCTAGCCACAATTAAGAGATTTGGCTGGAAGAAGTCTGGAATGGCCTCTCATTTATGACTATTGCCCCACCCCTTTGGACCAAGGCAGTCCTCATATCCTGTTTTTGCCTGTCCTGATATGTGCATTCAGGTCACCCATTATGAGTATAAATTTGTGTTGTCTTGCTTTATCTAGTAGATCCTGCAACTACTGTTGGAATGCACTGTTTTCCTCACTATCCCCACTCTGCTGTGAGGCTTAGGCTGAGGTTATGAATGCTGCTCTATCATTACACTGGAGTCTGATTGCCATGAGTCTATCATTAATTCTGATGACATTTCTCACTGTCTTCTGAAGACAGTCCCTCACCATTACTCCCAAACTATTTCTAGCCTGTCCTCCTCCTCCTGAATAGTTGAATATGGATACCAAGTAAAGTGGCTTTGCTGTACTTCCCTTCCATCTTGTCTCCTGGGTACATATGATGTCTAGCCTCCCCTTTACTATCATGTGATCCCCTTCCACGTCCACTGCACCCAAGGCATATGAGGTTGATTAAGACCAGTCTTGCGTCCCTTGGACTAGTAATGCTCTACATTGATCAACCTACTTTGAAAATAGTTTTCAGTCTCCTTAAAGATGGTATATATTATCTCACTTGTCAAGAAAAAAACACTAGCTCCAAAATTGTTGCAGACTTAACAACCTGTATCTATATTTTTTGGGAAGGTTACTTACATCATGATCTATGAAGGTCTGTATTCCTTTTTCATATCTCTTGATCTAATGGATCTATGTCAGTCTTGATATGAATAAAAAAAAATGAAAAGTATGGAGACAAAATTAATTCATGTTGTTAGTGACCAATGTTCAGGGAGCAGTGTGCAGGGATCAAAGAACATTTTCTGTCTTGTTCCTTTTAAGCATCCCTGCAGCAGTAGACATGGTGGATCATGGAATCCTAACTGAGTGCCTGTGAGTGCACTGCAGGTTAGCTGGTATGATTTTAGTCTAGTTTTATTATATCTGTCATTATATGGGTCTATATTAGATCGGCAGAATGGCATTACAGCAAATGCCGTTTCACCGACACATATAGACTGAGATTTGAAAATAGGAAAGGCTCAGGTCAGCTATTTTTTTCCCAGGGAAAAAAATCTCTTGGCCTGAGCCATGACATTGCCCTTTATCTCACTGTAATGCGATCTCGGTGTTGGTATATTTAGTTGGGGGAGATGAGGGGCACAGCCCCCACATTGGGGGGTGTGGGGGGGGATGAAGCCCCCCATTTAGTTATGTTTGAAATTGTGTGTATGTGTTTTTGGTGCTAGTGATTTCTTTCTGAGGGAAATAAATCGTTGTTTTGAACATTCACTGTTTAGTGCAGTCGGTGTTTACAAGTAGCTGAAGAGGCGTTCGATGTAATGCCTCTTCAAGCTTTTAATATAGACCGCATTATGCAGGGGTGATATCTGGTTTGAGTTATTCAAATTCCTAGCTGCTAGAGTGTAGTGTATCACCAAGCTTGATCTTAGCTCACTTGTAATTCTCTGTAGATATGTATGTGTGTGTGTGTGTGTGTGTGTGTGTGTGTGTGTGTGTGTGTGTGTGTGTGTGTGTGTGTGTGTGTGTGTGTGTGTATGCTATTGAGGGATCTCATTTTAAGCATTAGCATTGTTTACTAATCATATACAAATGATATTCAACTTTACCTGTCCTTTTTTCCAAGTACTATCTCTGATTTTACATCATTAAAAGACTTCTTAGATTCTGTCCTTTAATGAATGAATGCAAAATGACTGATACTGACCCCAGGCAAAGCTGGTCTATGCTATTGCTAGTCTGCTGAAGCTTCCACTGCTTTCTCTTTTGGAAATAATAGAGATTCTGCTGAATTATGTCTTCCAAGAGTGTGACATTTGGGTGTTGTTTCTGACAGTACACTGATACTTTGGGACCAGGTGTCTAATGTTGTCAATGACATTTTATTTACATTTAAGGAATATAACCCATATTAAGCACAAGGGTGGCCACGGTGGTGCAGCAGTTAGCATTGCTGCCTCACAGCAAGAGGTTTTCTGGTTCAATCCTTGGCTGGGGTGCCTTCTGTGCGGAGTCTGCATGTCCTCACTGTGGTCACGTGGGTTTCCTCCGGGTGCTCTGGTTTCGTCCCACATCCCAAAGACATGCTGTAGGTGGATTGGACACTCTAAATTGGCCCTAGGTATGAGTGTGTGCTTGTGTGTACCTTCTGTGGAAGGTTGGGCGCCGGGCTGGCAACTTGACACCGTAAAACGCCACTGCCAATCATGAGCAGACAGGTGATCTGCTGTGGCAAACCCTAACCGGGAAAAGCCAAAAGAAGAAGAAGCCCATATTAAGCACTGTCCGTGAAGACCAGGCCTGGAAGTACACATTTGTAGTGTTCTATACTATCGCTTGTTGAATGATGAGATATTGCACCTACATCAGTTGGAAAATGCCATGGCTAGGTTAATCTCTCTTCTATCAAAAACTTGCTATATTATGTCAGTGGTCTGGAATTTGTGATAACTGCTGGTTACAGCAAGATGCCCATCTATTTATTGAGCCTAACATGATCTCAGTCCTGTTTGTGTTAAGGAGTTGTTGAGGCCCTTTGTCCCTCCAGTACAGCCTAGATCATCCTATGCAGGGTTGCTTCCTCTTCCAGAAACTCACTTAGAGACTTCAGGTTGACAGATTTTTTCCTACTTAGGTCAAGTCCCCTGGAACTGCTTAGGTGTGCTAGACTGGGTATTCTTCTAGGAGATTCTTTTAGTGCTATCTTTTTTGGTGGGTATATTGCAGGCATAGTAGAAGTATACATATAAGGTTCATGTTTTTGAAGTTTTGATTAGTTTTATTTTTAAGTTTATTTGCTGAAATTATTATCATTTTAAAATGCACGTGTTTACAATTTGCAGTATTATTTACTGTTTTTATTATTGCTAATTTTATTGTACCTTTGTTCTATAAGAATTAAAGTTTTAAATAAAATAAAAATATATTCTAGGCCCTCCCTGTATCTGACTGTGGTATGCCTTCAATGCCATGCTTATCTTTCTTATATGAAGAACAGCCTCACTTTGAGTAGATGAGGAGCAATTGTGTTTCAGCAACACAGAGAAGGAGTTACATGAATCAGTTTTTACATGTGTTGTGCAAGTGTCCATTTATTCTTTGGCCAGGTATATGTACACAACAGTTACACATATGTCTGGCAACAAACTGTACAGTACTGTAGAATGCATTCATATCTCTCAGTATAATTAGGTGACTGTGACACTATATACTTTTAATTATTACTTTTTGATTTGGATAGCCTTATAATAACACAGGTATGGGGAGGTATACCTTTTTTTGTCCTGACAGAGAATCAAAAAGACCTTTGACAGATGACTGTAACAGCACTGCAGCACCATGTTAAGTCATGGCTGTCGTACTAAGTATAATTGACTCTGAATTGCACTAGTCATGTTATTTATGAAGTTGTGCTCATTTGCATAACTTCAGTGAAACATAAAAAGACTTTATGCACTCTGACATAAGGCTGATCCAGCTGTATTGCAGTGCACTTTGATATTCTCTGTGAATTTCCTAGACTACTAGCCTTAAGCACTGCATATCATGTCTGTGAATTCCACCCATATGTTTTAAATGGGATCTGTACTATTTATTGAATGACCATTTCACCGAAAGTGAAATGGCAGAGAACATTTTCGCGAAAGTGCTTTTCACTGAAAAGCACTTTCGTGACAGTGTGCTAAAAAAAAGATGCAAACGTGGGGAAATGGCTGTTGCTGAGATTGTAGCACAGAGGGGTAAGGGAACATTCCCTTTTTCCCACTGTAGTGTGATCTCGGAGTGAGAATATAAAAATGGGGGATGGGTTGGCACAGGCTCCCCTGCGTAAACGTGAGTACTGTGTTTTGTTTTGTTTTTTTTAAATTTTGTTATTTTTACATTTTTTTGCACACTTTATTGAAAGTACTTTTTCAGTGAAAAGCACTTTCACTAAAGTGTGTTGGGATGTTTACGCTTCGTGGAAACGTGATTTCATGCAATAGTACTAGATCCGTTTTAAACTGTATCTGGCCAGCCTATGTACTGTAGCTAACCTTCATATCCTGACCCCACCTCTTCACCTTTGGGCCAAATATTACAAAGATCTTGATATCCTCTTCATTCGTATTATAATCCACACTATGCGTTAGCAGGCATAAAATACATTTCCATGCTACCGCACTGTTTGTTCTCCCTAGACTTTTTCGGTATTTGAGTGAAAAAAATTATATCAGCTTGGATTAAAAACTTGTTTAGCATCTCATTAATGACATAAACTTACAATTATAACACTGTGGATTTATTGCTGAAACTGAAACTATTAGTATTTATGTCTCATATAATTGTGTTTCCATACATCGCTTCTTATTTTTCTCACTTATTTAAACCTAGAATTCTCCTGCAATTAGTTCAGGCAGGAAATAACACATTAATACAATCCCCTCAATGTGCTCTTCTGACATCAGAAGAAACATGGAGGAAGCAGGTGTAGGTAAATGAGGCCAACAGTCATGCTGCAGTAACAGACTGGGGTCGAAGTTTATATCTTGGCTGCAAATCCCCCTAGTAGTCCAATGCATGGGATTTGAGAATTTGGGCACAATAAGTAAAATGCAAGAGACATAAGACTGCAACATTTCCCAAATCTGTTTAGTATAGTAGGTGAAAATTACATGCTACAGATGTAACTCTGCTTAAGCTGAAATGAATGCATGTTGAAAACTTACAGAGTTCTGAATGACAATCAGTCAGTACTGATGGACTTTAGTAGCTGTTATTGAATGTTTGAGATCAGTGTCATTATTCATTAATTCATTCCTTAATTACAATCGTTATCCAACTAAGGGACTCAGTGGATGCAAGCCAGAGAATCAAATACACACTATGACGCAGACTATAGCAGAATACATTCAAGCCCACAGAAACAGACACACAGGCATAAACACACACACACACACACACACACACACACACACACACACACACACACACACACACACATGGAATGCAATGAAAAGATTGTTGCATAAATCTCCCTTAGTTCATCTTACCTAATGATGCAACAGTCACGACACAGCTATCAGTACACCCTTTGGGGATGCACTCTACTGTTCGGTAATACCTTGTTGAAGAATAATTCATTTCTCGGTACTGCTTTAGAGAGATTTCAAATCTTTCAAAACCCTTTATTTTTCTTCTTCTCTGACATTATTTAATGAATTGATTTCTGATAAAACATGAGTCAGTTATAGTATGGGAAACTGATACTGTATCACAGGACAGATTAGGAATGAGTAAGCAAAGTGTAGTGTCTCAGAAAATTACAGAAATTTACTGCAGTCTTACATTGCCCATTAAGGAGTGAAAATGACATCTAAACGCTATATCAGTCTACCCCACACTTATGAATTGATGAGATTTTATAGGAAGAAGATGCGCCGTACAATAACATTATAAGCTGAAGTGCAAATGAACAGGCATTTAATATGCAATTTTAGATGAATTGGCATCACAGGAAACTTAAACATAATAGCCATCTGATCCTTTTCCTTATGAACTGTATTCTATGCTCTAATACAGTCCAACCTGATTTATTTGTTGCAATTTTCTTCTTTTAAACCTACAGGGCTAATAGCTAGAGAGTACATGTTAGTACCTGATTTGTAAATTTGTTTTTAAATGTTTTTTTATTCAACTAACAGTAATAAATGCACTGCAGAAATACAGTCATTAAGTGCAAGCATAATCATCATGTACCATCACAGATACAGAAAAATAAAACACACTGGAGGCAGAGTTCTTCAATTCATTGCACTTAATTTACAGTGTCAAATAAAAAAAAAATCAGAACTTCACTTCAAACAAGAAAATACAAAGCCCTGCATTCCATTCATGTTTCCACTTCATCAAACTGTTCATACAGTCTCTGGTAACTTCCAAGTCCCTCCTTACTTAGTTCCTTGGAAAAGCCTCTTGATGTTCATTAGTCATGTTTCCATCAGCAAGAATTTGCACTGTAAAAATGCTCCTTAAGCAATAAGACTCAACCCTCTCTTCCAAGAAATACTTCCTCTGCAATGAAAGACAAGTGCCTTTGATGTCTTAAACTATCACTTTCTCTTTTAAGTACATTTCAGCAGGTGATTCTAATCAGTGCCTGCTGTTGTATGAACTACCTTAAAGTCAGGTATAGTCTTCCAATTCAGATAATATCACAAGATTAAGTCACATTTCCTGGCATATAAACACCATTTCATAAAGTAAATTATATAAGAAAACAGTATTTTCACAGAAACAAAAAGTATATTTAAAGAGAAAACAGTGTTGTTGTTTGTCTTTTCCCAGTTTGGGGTCGCCACAGTGGAACTCTGGTCTGCTAATGATTGGCAATAGATTTTTTATGGTGCTGAGTTGCCAACCTGACACCCAACCTTCAACAAAGGCACACCCATTCACACATGTCTTTCGAATGCCACTCAACCACAGGGAGGACATGCAGACTCCACTCCAGCTGAGAATCGAACAGGGGAACCTCTTGCTGTGAGGTAACAATGCTACTGCTGCGCCACCGGCTTATCCTTCAAGAGAAAACAGTGTAATGATTATTATTTAGCATCCACTATGCCACAATTACCCCCTTCCCAACATAGAACCCCCAGTTCTACACCACTAAAGATCTGTCATGGGTCCTGGATAAGAAATCCATAATAATTGTCATATTACCTCCCCTAAATAGTCCATGGAGAAAAGTCTTTACTTCTGTAGCATACTTGTTAATTATGACATTGTGTTAATAGCCATTACTAGACTTCATTAATGGACATACAAGATCAGTGGATATCTTCTAGAATGGGACCTCAATAATAAGCACAGGTATGAGTGGACTTCTGAATGGCTGTGGTACAGTCTTTTGACATTCTGGGAGTTTTTTTCACAAAAATTCTCACTGTCCTTCTTTACAGCTATTCTGTTTTAGTTTTGTCCATCCCTAAGTATTTCCCAAACTATGCTTACTTCGCAGTTTCATCAAAAGTGTTTTAGAACAAGTAATTGGTGTATATTTTCTTATCTTTCTTTATTCATCCTCTAAAGCATTTTTTTTCTTCAACTCAAAATGGGTCTATATTATAACATCGAAATCTACAAAAATCGAATGTTATAATATTGACCCCGTAATGTCAAACACTGAATACAGCGAAGGTGCAGGACACCGAATTCTTTCCCAGGGAAGGAATTCGGTTGGCCGTTGCTGTGGCTTCGCTGTTTTCAGTGTTCGATATGTTGGAACGTTACAGATCGGGTTCAGGTAAGTGTGCAATTGTGTGTACGTTAGGGTTAGGGGATGGGTTAGGTGAGTTAGGGTTAGGGTGCGGGTCAGGTAAGTGTGCAGTTGTGTGTAGGTTAGGGTTAGGGGGCAGGTTAGGTGAGTTAGGGTTAGGGCGTGGGTAAGGTGAGTGTGCGATTGTGACGGACCTTAGGGTTAGGGTTGGGTTAAGGTAAGTGGATAGCTAGTATTGTATGTAAAGTTTAGTTTAGGTTTAGGTGTAGGATTTTAAGTGTATGTGTGTGGATTGATGTTTTTTGTGTGTGTTTGTGTTGTATGTATGTTTCTCGGAATAGCAAATTTTTTCCCTGGGAAAAAATTTGCTATTCTGACTGTTCAATGTTTTTGGATTTTGGTGTTTAGGGTTCGATATTATAACATTCAATCTTTGTAGATTTCTATGTATAATATAGACCCCTCAAAATATGGTTAAAGTATGGGGCCGCTCTGCTTACCCTTCTCTCCTTCTCCTTTACCTATGTTTTCTCTACCCCTTCTTGATGTATAATCCTCACATTATATATTTTTTTAAATCATCTTTACCTGCAGATCTGCCATGTCAGGAAAATTTTTGTCAGTACACTGATGTGCAGTGGCGGGTATAGCCTCTTCACCTGAGAACACAGGTGTAGTTTATCTTCTGTTTCATCATCTACAATGGGCAACTCATGCCAACAATTTCTTTGGCAATTGGTTACTTATTTCCTCTCTCTGCATCTGCTGCTGAGGGTTTGCTTACTGACTTGTCCTCTGTTTTAGTCTTATGGGCAGAAGCCTGTTCAAGTTCTATTTATTTTCTTTGTCATTGTTTTACTATGGGTTTTCCCCTTTAGGTACACATAATCATCCTTCAACACTTTAGTAGCGGGAATCATTTGACAATGCTCCATATTATGAAGTAAGGATTCTTCCATATCAATATCTATAGAAACTTATTTCAGTAATTTAACAAGTGTGAAATGGCCATTAGCCTGTAGCTCTGTGTAGTAAGCCGCAGGTGGCTATATCACTAAATAAATACAAATAAAAACAACGTTCACATGAACTAAGATTTTCGGTAGCTAATTCTTTCATTAAATTAACAATTGCTTTTCTCTGTAAACACATAGGTTTAGTCTTCTACCCAAAGTTATACTATAATTTATTCTAAAGTGTTTATGCTTATCCATTTTCCTTTATCATGACTGCATTTCTAACAGTGTGCCAAGCTGTAGTTTTGTTCTCCACTCTAAAAAGGAAAATACTTATTATAACTGTTGTTCCAGTCTTCGTCCTTTCCAGGAGTATACTCAGAACTGTTAGGCTGTCACCACTACACTCCCATATTTTACTTGACATGTATTCAGACTACAAAGCATTCAACTGTGCTCCCTGTTCCCACAACTTCCAAAGTGCCTTTAACTGGGGGAAGTATTAACCTATTACAAAATCACGCATTAGATTATGGGCTAAAGCTACAGGATGCATTACTTTATCTAAAGCATATGAGGTTCCGCATGTGCTAAAGGGTGCTGTTTCATATCTCCACGAACGTGTCATAGGTCATAGGACTTTCTTGTCATTGGTCGTATGCTTACAGACAATTAGTGAACCTCAACAACTGGATTGTTTTTTTCTTTCCATTTTATTTCTGTACTTATTTATCGTGTTCTTTGTCATTTTTCAGAATGTTTTCCATTCAACTTTTGTGACACACTTCTACAGTTTTCATTTGCACGGGAAATACGTAGGTGTTCTGTTATGTAGGATGAAAATGCACATAACACTGCTTGCACATGTTTTAAATGGCAGAGATCTCATATCTCAGATGTTACCAAGCTCACAGAGTAAGGAGGCTACAATACCGTGTTTCAGTTTTCACCCCTTAAATGCTTACTTATATATACTTTTCAAAGAAAAGATCAGTTAGTTGTTTTAACTGATCATTTCAAAACATATTAATAATGTATTTATTCATATATGCAGACATGCATGTATATGTGTATTTGCATTTGTTGACCAGGATAGTTTTACTGAGAACAATTGGATCTTTATATCAGTAAGAACAGATTACTCAAAAGACCATACATAATTGTGCAAGACAAAATATTCCAAGAATGCAATAAAACATACTTTTGTACAAAATGGTTCCACGAAGGCAAAAAATAATGAATCACACTTATGCATTTTCATGTAAGTGCTACACTGAATAGAGGAGGTTGCACAGATACTGCAATGAGGCATGCTGCTATCACCATGTATTAGATAAAATTCCTGTGGCAAGTTAAAATTAGGTTAATAAAACAGGGAGTCCATAAAATCAGCCAAATGTTGTCTCTAGTCATAAAATAACATTTTATAAGCCCGGCCAGAATGTTCACCAGTGAGCGGACAGTGGTGCATATGCTGGTGAAAAGGCCTCCTGTACTTTAGCATTAACCTGCTCAATGTAAATAACGTGGTCGTGGCAGGTTTCCGCTTATTGTTGTATAACACTTAACTTAGTTGGCAAGTGCTATGAACTCTAATTCTGATCCAGAATTTAGGGTGTATTTTACAAGACTTCTCTTAAATGGTAAGATCACACTTTCCTTACCTATGATTTAGTCTTGCAACCCCTTTGCTTTGTGGACAGCATGAGTTCAGCAGCTGAGAACTTAGTAGGCTCCTATGTATCTTATGTGCAAATATTTGTGAAGGTAGGTAAATATCTGTTTTAATTCTCATCATGCATTTTAAAGGGTACCTGTAAAATCCTATAACAGACCTTGTCTTAGGCTGATGAAGTGCAAAACCGTGTCCTTCATGCTAATGCAGAAACTTATAATTAAAATTACATGTCATTTATCCCTCATTAACATAGTGACTCCCTACTAAAGGGATGCAATTCATTAAGTTTGATTTTGATATATCTCAGTCAAATCATCAGTCCACACAGAATGTATTAAAAAACAGAGATATCCATGTAAATGTATATGTGTTATATTGAACTACAGAAGGGAAACAACCTTAAGAATACCAAGAATTACTAATTTGTCAGTAAAAACATTACCTGTCAATAAAACAGTAGTTGTCACTGTTTAATGGTGCAGTAATTCTTCACAAAGTTAAGCAGTTATTAATTCATGTCACAGAAGAAGCAGTAATGGCAGGTACCATCAAGAAGCAGTTTTCAGAATCCAGTCAGTCCATTACTATATGCAAAATATGTAACAGTGCTTAATAGCATCTCTCTTTCTATATCTTGTTATGCATTTGCATCCATCCCTATGGGTGCCCACTGTCATAAGACAGCCAGGTACCCCATGAAGGCCATGAGGTTCAGAGCCTGGTTGATGTACTAGTTGAGAGGGCTGAGGAGAGGCATCTTTATCCACTGCAATATGGGTTTAAGACTTCTGGATCTAGTCAGGTCTGACTATTGAAACATGAGAAGACTCCTCCCAACACACACCATCAGGGCCCCACCCCCACCAAGTCCATCATAAGAAGGGATGTTAACTGACGTCTTCTGTACTGGAGTGGTGGCTGGTTCATGGATTTCCAAGCTTCCCCTTTGTGTCTCTCTTCCAGCTGTATTGTTCCCCCATGACAACCCACCATAGTGTACCTGTGTGTCTTGTCTGTCATTTCTGTTTCTATCCTTCTTTATTCTTCCTAATCCTCTCTCTGATACCTTTTACGCTTACTCATTCCACTTTAAAAAAATTAAGTATAATGGGGGTGTATCATCCACAAAAACATAGTGCCTCTCTTTTCCTATCTCCTCCTAGACAAATCTCTTAATGTATTGCTTCTGTCTGTCCCTTATCTTCACTATCTCCTGTATTTCCAGCTTTCCTGTCTTCCTCTTTTGTCAACCTTATAAAAAACAAAAGAAAGTGTCCATACAAGGACGACCTTTAGAGAAAAATGAAGAAATCTTAAAGCAACTTGGGTGAGCTGTAGGTCAGCAACACTCGGCAAAGCTTAGTTCATGTTTCTGGAGACCATCTCAAACAAACCACACAGGCTCATGCCCACAGTCTCCAGCTGGAAATGCCTGATGCCATTCGTGGCTTTACATATATATAGATTCTGCCACACAAACCATGGATTCTGCCACACAAAACTAAACTGGTTTCAACTCATTTTATTCTGCTTCAGATATGCAAACCTGCTGTAGGCATTTCATCACTGGGCTGAGAAGTTCTGAAGCCAGTGCTGCTAGTTCACATTTTGCTTGTCCTTTAACAATTAAAAACAGCCTCACTATTCACAGATTGCCATTATGCTCATGTAGAGCACTGGACAATACTTACCATTACAGTATCATGTAAAGTGCGGGACTATGAATATAATTATGCTCATGTAAAGCATGGGACCATGAATACCATGAATACTATTATCCTCAAGTAAAGCATGGGACCATGAATGCCATTATCCTCATGTAAACCATGGGGCCATGAATACCATTTCCTCATGTAAAGCGTGGGACTATGAATACCATGAATACCATTATCCTTATGTAAAGCATGGGACCATGAATACCATGAACACCATTATCCTTATGTAAAGCATGGGACCATAAATGCCATTATCCTCATGTAAAGCATGGGACCATGAATGCCATTATCCTCATGTAAACCATGGGGCCATGAATACCATTTCCTCATGTAAAGCGTGGGACTATGAATACCATGAATACCATTATCCTTATGTAAAGCATGGGACCATGAATACCATGAACACCATTATCCTTATGTAAAGCATGGGACCATGAATGCCATTATCCTCATGTAAAGCATGGGACCATGAATGCCATTATCCTCATGTAAACCATGGGGCCATGAATACCATTTCCTCATGTAAAGCGTGGGACTATGAATACCATGAATACCATAATCCTCATGTAAAGCGTGGGACCATGAACACCATGAATACCATTATCCTTATGTAAAGCATGGGACCATGAATACCATGAACACCATTATCCTTATGTAAAGCATGGGACTATGAATACCATTTCCTCATGTAAACCATGGGGCCATGAATACCATTTCCTCATGTAAAGCGTGGGACTATGAATACCATGAATACCATTATCCTCATGTAAAGCATGGGACCATGAATACCATGAACACCATTATCCTTATGTAAAGCATGGGACTATGAATACCATTTCCTCATGTAAAGTGTGGGACGATGAATACCACAAATACCATTATCCTTATGTAAAGCATGGGACTATGAATACCATGAATACCATTATCCTCATGTAAAGCGTAGGACCATGAATACCATGAACACCATTATCTTTATGTAAAGTGTGGGATCATGAATACCATGAATACCATTATCCTTATGTAAAGCATGGGACCATGAATACCATGAACACCATTATCTTTATGTAAAGTGTGGGATCATGAATACCATGAATACCATTATCCTTATGTAAAGCATGGGACTATGAATACCATGAATACCATTATCCTCATGTAAAGCGTAGGACCATGAATACCATGAACACCATTATCTTTATGTAAAGTGTGGGATCATGAATACCATGAATACCATTATCCTTATGTAAAGCATGGGACTATGAATACCATGAATACCATTATCCTCATGTAAAGCGTAGGACCATGAATACCATGAACACCATTATCTTTATGTAAAGTGTGGGATCATGAATACCATGAATACCATTATCCTTATGTAAAGTATGGGACCATGAATACCATGAACACCATTATCCTTATGTAAAGTGTGGGACTATGAATACCATGAACACCATTATCATCATATAAAACAGGGGACCATGAATACCATGAATACCATTATCCTCATGTAAAACATGGGACCATGCATTCCATAAATACCATTATCCTCATGTAAAGCGTGGGACCATGAATACCATAATCCTCATGTAAAGTGTGGGACCATGAATACCATGAATTCCATTATCCTTATGTAAAGCATGGGGCCATGAATACCATGAATACCATTATCCTTATGTAAAGCATGGGACTATGAATACCATGAATACCATTATCCTCATGTAAACCGTGGGACCATGAATACCATTATCCTTATGTAAAGCACGGGACCATGAATACCATGAATACCATTATCCTCATGTAAAGGGTGGGACCATGAATACCATAATCCTCATGTAAAGCGTAGGACCATGAATACCATGAATACCATTATCCTTATGTAAAGCATGGGACCATGAATACCATGAATACCATTATCCACATGTAAAGCATGCGACTATGAATACCATGAATACCATTATCCTTATGTAAAGCATAGGACCATGAATACCATGAACACCATTATCCTTATGTAAAGTGTGGGACTATGAATACCATGAACACCATTATCATCATATAAAGCAGGGGACCATGAATACCATGAATACCATTATCCTCATGTAAAGCGTGGGACCATGAATAACATTATCCTCATGTAAAGCGTGGGACAATGAATACCATTATCCTCATAAAAAGCGTGGTACCATGAATTCCATAAATACCATTATCCTCATGTAAATCGTGGGACCATGAATACCATTATCCTTATGTAAAGCATGGGACCATGAATACCATTATCCTTATATAAAGCATGGGACTATGAATACCATGAATACCATTATCATCATGTAAAGCATGGGACCATGAATTCCATGAATACCATTATCCTCATGTAAAGCGTGGTACCATGAATACCATTATCCTCATGTAAAACGTGGAACTATGAATTCCATGAATACCATTATCCTCATGTAAAGTGTGGGACCATGAATACCATGAAAACCATTATCGTTATGTAAAGCGTGGGACCAAGAATACCATGAATACCATTATCCTCATGCAAAGAGTGGGAACATGAATACCATGAACACCATTATCCTTATGTAAAGCATGGGACTATGAATACCATGAACACCATTATCCTTATGTAAAGTGTGGGACTATGAATACCATGAACACCATTATCATCATGTAAAGCAGGGGACCATGAATACCATGAATACCATTATCCTTATGTAAAGTGTGGGACCATGAATACCATGAACACCATTATCTTTATGTAAAGTGTGGGACTATGAATACCATGAACACCATTATCATCATGTAAAGCAGGGGACCATGAATACCATGAATACCATTATCCTCATGCAAAGAGTGGGAACATGAATACCATGAACACCATTATCCTTATGTAAAGTGTGGGACCATGAATACCATGAATACCATTATCCTCATGTAAAGCGTGGGACCATGAATACCATGAATACCATTATCCTCATGCAAAGAGTGGGAACATGAATACCATGAACACCATTATCCTTATGTAAAGCATGGGACCATGAATACCATGAACACCATTATCCTTATGTAAAGTGTGGGACCATGAATACCATGAATACAACAATTATCCTCATGCAAAGCATGGGAACATGAATACCATGAACACCATTATCCTTATGTAAAGCATGGGACTATGAATACCATTTCCTCATGTAAACCATGGGGCCATGAATACCATTTCCTCATGTAAAGCGTGGGACTATGAATACCATGAACACCATTATCCTTATGTAAAGCATGGGACTATGAATACCATGAACACCATTATCCTTATGTAAAGTGTGGGACTATGAATACCATGAACACCATTATCATCATGTAAAGCATGGGACCATGAATACCATTATCCTCATGTAAAGCGTGGGACCATGAATACCATTATCCTCATGTAAAGTGTGGGAACATGAATTCCATGAATACCATTATCCTCATGTAAAGCATGGAAACATGAATTCCATGAATACCATTATCCTCATGTAAAGCATGGGACTATGAATACCATGAATATCATTATGCTTATGTAAAGCGTGGGACCATGAATACCATGAATACCGTTATCCTCATGCAAAGCGTGGAAACATGAATACCATGAACACCATTATCCTTATGTAAAGCATGGGACCATGAATACCATCAATACCATTATCCTTATGTAAAGCATGGGACCACGAATACCATGAATACAATTATCCTCATGCAAAGCGTGGGACCATGAGTACCATGAACACCATTATCCTTATGTAATGTATGGGGACCATGAATACCATTATCTTCATGCAAAGCATAGGAACATGAATACCATGAACACCATTATCTTTATGTAAAGTGTGGGATCATGAATACCATGAATACCATTATCCTCATGTAAAGCGTGGGACCATGAATACCATTTTCCTCATGTAAAGCGTGGGACCATGAATACCATTATGTACATGTAAAGCCCTGAGCTATGAATACCATTGCACTCATGTAAAACGTGAAACTATGAACACCATTACACTATGTAAAGCGTGAGACCATGAATATCATTATGTTCATGTAAAACATTGAACTATGAACACTATTACACTCATGTAAAGCGTGGGGCTATGAGCACCATTACACTTATGTAAAGCGTGGGACTATGAACACCATTACACTAATGTAAAGCGTGGGACTATGGACATCCTTACATTCATGTAAAGCGTGGGACTATAAGCTCCATTACACTCATGTAAAATATGGGACTAAGAACACCATTACACTCATGTAAAGCGTGGGCCTATGAACACCATTACACTCATGTAAAGCGTGGGACTATGAACACCATTACACTCATATAAAGTGTAGGACTATGAATACCTCCCATAGTTTGATGCAGAATGATTTGCCAAGCTTGTTTCAGTGAAGTGTATTTGGCAGATGTTTTAATGAAAAGGAGCTAACCTAATGCATCTTAACTAACTGTAACTTATCCTTAAGTTGCAGAAGCTCAGACTAGGTTATACTTCCTGAAACCATTTTCCTAGCTTTCAGGTTGTTCAGTAAAAGTCAGTAAATTGCATTTTACTGAAATGACATTCAGTTATTCATCATACTTGTGTTGGGAAGACAGTTAACAGTTCACAACAATATGCCCATGGGAGTTCTTGTTATAAGTTTGTGGACAGTGAGTATCTCCTCAGAAATGTACTTCAAATCAAAAACTTCTGTATTGCAGAGAATTTATTTTTTTTATCTCTGAAGTTCATTGATCCTGGAATTTATAACTTATTACAATATCTGAAAAATAAACCTGTTAATGTGCTTAACCAAAAAGGAGTGTATGTTAAATCAGTCCTTTATTTATAATGGTAAATTCACAGGTGCTTCCAGGATGAGAACAGAAATGGAAGTGCTAGTTTATGCTAAACAAATAAAGCAAACTCCACTGTCAACTAGCACCATCCAATCTGTAAATGAGGTGAACCTTTGCTTCAGGGAAGACCAAGTTACAAAGTAAGCTAGGGGATAAAACTTCTTTGTAGACATCATGCCATAGTATTAGCTAATAGTCAATGAAAGGCATTTTATATATATGCATATACTTTTAAGGTGATGCATTTGAGTTACTGGTGCTCAGTGGCGGCTGGTGATTTCAAATTAATGGGGGGCTGCAGGAGACAGCTGAGTGGGTGGGGCCAAAGGGAAGGGGTGTGGCCAACTAGAAAGGGGTGGAGCTATGCTCAAAACCGCAACAACAGGAACTTTAATTAAATACGCTGCCCTGGGTGCCAAACCGTCATTACGAGAGTCCAATCAAGACAAAATGAAGTATAGAAGAAAAAATATTTCAATGCATTGGCTACATGACAACTTACTTAATATCTAGATGGAAACACAAAGGTTGTGAAGCATGAAAAAATAAATTGCTTTTTAAATACATTACTGGAATGCCAGTCAAAATCAAGTATAAAATAAAACAAGCAGCTCTCGGCTCAAACCACTTCTCCTTGCACTGTAGTTCTAATTATAATTTATATTCAGTTTTATAAAATTACCAAGTAACATGCTGAAAGTAGCAATCTCTGTGATACCCCCACTTGTAAAAATGTTTCTTATCCAAAAAAGACCTGCTGCCTGACAACAACTATCTACTTGTTTCATGGGGAACACATTATCAAAGTAAAAAATGAACAGAGAACAAGAAACAAGCTCAAGATAAATTGCTCAAAGGATTACTGCACAAGTTATGGACCACACATGATAGATTGGCATTCTGTTTAGTTTATGGGTAAAGCCTGCAAAGATAACTGCAAGTCTCCAACAAATGTAATGAACTTCTGAAAATACTGTAATCCTGTCCTTTATTTCAAATACTGTCATATGCATTTCAATACCTAAGGCTTATACGTTATCTAGTTATGTAAATATTCTCTGCATGGCAACAATGAAAAGGCTTTCAATGTTGGTAATTCTTTAACAGTATGCTTATTAAAGCTTACTTGCATCTTACAATCTCCGACAAGCTTACCTGATGGTCAATAAAGCATTGCTACTTTAATACAGAGCAATAGGGCACTGCAACAGCATGCATTTTCTGAATAATAAGAAGCATAAATCAACAGTATAAAAATATGACAGAAAACCAGAACATTCTGCAAAATTAAGGACAGATGAAAAGCCACGGTCGTACTTGTGGTCTACCTTGGATGGTAGAATACTCTGCACACTTACACTGCATAACTGCTCCTTGCCTTGCTTGGACACATCCAGAGCCACTACAATGGGGAGTGAGGTGCAACAAGTAGGTCACAGTTTGAAATGTCTCTGGCTGACGGTAATGGCTCTGACACTCATATCTCTCAACCTCAAAGCAAGAAATCTGGACAAAGCCATACATAGAAGTGGGACACAACCCAAAAATAAAGACAATGTTTAAATATTGCTCTTATAAACTTAGAAAGATAATAGAATAGTAGTAGGTCTTGCATTAGTATGAATTTTTGAAGGTATGAAATCTGAAACTCAAATGTCTGCCATTATTTTCTAACTTCAGTCTATAATGATTTGCTACTAATTTGCCAGAAAACCACAATTTTATGAAAAACAAACCAAAAATGTTATGCAAAAATATAAAATTGCCACACAATACAACTGGGAACCTGTCAAAGAAGGGACACCTTTTTAAAATTATTACTGTTAACTTGAGCAGCTGACAAAATAAGATCATCTACATGCATTTCTGAAATAAAAGTAATCTATAACACTGTTCATTGCAGTTATTTATAATTGTAAACCCTCCATGTTTTCTTCCAAAATTACCATTTTGCAGAGGGATTATAAAGGGGAGAGCAACATTTTGAGCCAAAATTGGGGACAGTTGAGAGGTTTGGATATTCTCAACCTCTTAATGCAGGAAATCTGGACAAGGCCAAATATATTGGGGGAACATGCAAACAGTACTAAAAATTGCTCTTGTATAAATTTAAGACAGTTGATAGAATAACAGGTCTTGCTTTAGCATGCATTTTTCTGAAGGTTATGATGTCTGAAACTCAATGTCTGTCATTATTTAGTGACTTCATTCCTAAATGATTTGGCAGAAAACCACAAATTTATGAGGAACAAACCAAAAATAAGAAGCAAAAATCTATTCATTCTGCAAAATTCTGGACAGTTGAGAGGTATAGTTCAGCCGGGGCTGTCTGAGTTTGCTGCCCTTCCCCCCCTCACAAAATCATGGTCGAATGGAGCACCCCCCCTGCAGCCATTCCAATGTCCCCTTCCTTGGTTATTTCGCCCCATATACCATAAACACTGTAATGTGCATACTGCTTTACTTCTGCGATGATATGGATTTCATTTGAAAGTTTTATTTTATATTTTACAGCATAAACCCTAATAGATATCTGCTAAACAAAGCAATGCAGTCTCACAATAAAAATAGACTTAGCATTAAAACTTCTCTGCCCTTGAAACTCACATTCATTGAAACAGCATTGAAACCCACATTCAAAGAAAATACATTTTGCCAGTGCAGATAAAGATTGATTTTGGGCTGTTTTCAAATCATAGGCCCCTTGAACATGAAACATACACATGCTCTTTGATACACCTTCCTGACTGTATTAAATTATATTCCTTGTACAATACAGTACAGTTGAACTGCCCAATTCAGAACAATTCCATCATAAAATTCTACTCAAACTTCAGCAGTCCACCAGTATCAGTAAATATGCACGATCTCTGAAGAAGTAAAAGCCATCTAAATAATTCCACATTAAAGAAATCTGTTAACTAATGAAGAGGTTACTGCTAGCAAACAACATTATATGTCATTGTTTCATCTACAAATAAAATGCCTGTTGCCCTTGAGGAATAAATTGCTTATGTTGCGTTAAACAAATTATAATGCTAGTAATATCGCAATAGGGAATGGATGGCAAATTGATAACAGGTTCATAGTTACTAGGTATCTTCGCCAAAGAGGACTGCAGCATCCATCCCCTTTACAACAGAGTACAGTATCAGCAATGGATCTACCTATGTGGGAGTAGAACCCACAGCCTTCTGCATCAAAAGCAAGTACACGACCTGTTGTGCTATTTACAATATAAGCAGACTCAGCATAAGCAGCAAACTTTTGTTCCCCTGCAGCTCTCAGCTCCTTGTAAAACCTACTCGACACTCAGCTGCATCTCTGAACTTTGCAGCACAAGAAATCTGGACAAAGCCAAAATTTATTTGGGGGGGGGCAAAAGCCCAAAAACCAGGGACACATTTTAAACATTGCTTGTATAATGTTGGAAAGTTGCTAGAATAAAATGCTGCGTTACCACCATACATTTTACTGCCAAGTATTGAACCCAGATCCCTGTGCAAAACAGCCAAAGCAACATACCACTATGCCAAATCATCGATTTTTATGAAAGAAAGGAAGACTGAAACTTAAATGGCTACCATTTAGTGAATTGAGTTCTCACCATAGCTGTCAACATCTTAGCACAAAACACCCGAACAAAGCCAATAATAGGGGAATACAGCCCCCAAACAAATTCAGTGAGTTCAGTTATCACCATAGCTGTCAACCTTGGCACAAAAAACCTGGACGAAGCCAATAATGGGGGAATACAGTCCAAATAATAGGGATAAATATCCACTGAGGACACTAGAGCAAACTCACACAAAGACAGGGAGGACATGCAGACTTCACACAGTAGGTACCCCAGCCAAGAATCAAACCAGACAACCCATAGCTGTCAGGCAACACTGCTACCACTGCACTACTGTCTGTTTTAAGTAACAAAAATACAGAAACCACAGATTGTATGAGAAACAGAACAAATATGAGGCAAAAATCTGCAAATGTTTTAGAAATGGTGGTGGGTAGGGAATTCAGGCTCTTGTCACTTGGGCCCAAGGGTTCAAGCTTTATTCTCTACCCACCACCATGATGCAACTGGGGCATTTTACACACACACACACACACACACACACACACACACACACACACACACGGTCTCAGTCTCCCGTGAGATGTGAGGCGTCTGGAGCCTCCTGCGGGTGATGCAGTCCAGTGACCTTCCAGTTTGTGTGGTTGCCACCACCCAGATCTCAGGGTTGGAAGGGTGGAGTTAACTCTCTTCCCTATCTGGAGCTCAGGAATGCCTGAGCATGCATGCTTGGAGTTCTGGTCTGCCTATCACAACTGGGGACTTTATTTTATGCACAGGTGGGGGACCCATTTTATAAGTGGGAGGGCTGCAGTCCCACAGTCCTATAGCATGAGCCGCCCCTGCTGGTGCTACCCATGAAAGGGATGGGCTGCCTGAAGTGCTGATGATAAAGTGAGTAGAAAAAGGAAGAAGAGAAAATTAAACAGCTCCAAGAAAAATGGGAGAAAAACTCATGCTGCTTGTATGGTCTGGTGTAGTTCAGGTGCATAGGTTCATAGGTTGGTACTAGGCTATCAGCCCTAGGGCCTATACAAGCCTAGCCATAACAATTCCCTGGCTATTTCTTCCCACACTATTTACTTCCCTGCACAGAAAAGACAGGCAGGATAGGCAAAAAAAAAAAAAAAAAAAAAAAATATATATGTATATATATATATATATATATATATATATATATATATATATATATATATACACACACACACACACACACACACACACACACACACTTCAAAAGCTGCAAAAAGGTAAAAAGAAAAAAAAAAGATGTACAGTTATTGGAATATTTTTGCATTCGTTTCACGTAACCATTAAATAAATAAATAAATAGATAGATGAATAAATAAATAAAAGAAGCCTAAAAGAGAAAGAATGAGGCTTTTCTTCTAGCATAATGTGATACACCATGAGAACTGCACCTTTGGTAGGGATCCCAAGAAGTAAAGCAAATCGACAGTGTCAGAGGTGAAGATCTTTTTCAGTAAACTAAATATGTGTAAAGGGGTCAGTGCAGAACTAGACTGCAGACGGTTGAACGATTGCCACCCTTATACTGTGCTAATGTTATTTGTGGAAATTACATAATGAAGCATAAACTAAAATAATAACAATAATAATAATAGAGTGAGAGTGTCTGCTTCTTTTCTAAAAGGAAGTACAAGAAAAAGGGAACATAAAATACTAAGGAAAATGGTCAGTAAGAGAAATTGAGTTTTTGCTTTATTTTAGCCTCAGTAAGTTCATTAAATATGTGTACAATGTCTCATAGAAACAGACAGATGGCTGAGAACGTTATACAGCCCTCTCCTGTACACTGATGATGACATCACATGACCTTGATTGACATGTCACCCATACTACTCCAGACTACTTCATTACTGGAGAGTAATAGTCAGTGGTAATTGATAACTGAAAATATATATTATGCTATATTCCCTTAGCTCATCATGTCATGGTACAGCCAATGAATGACCAGCATGACTGGAGTAGTACAATTCTATAGCACGCTTCTGACAGTCTGGTGTGGACCATCCTGCCTTGATCTATTGCAGCAACATGCAGCTTTCTCTAGGCACTTCTAGAGATCATTGTACCAATGCAACATCACTGGCTTCACCTAGGAAGTGGAGAGAATGCCCTCCATAGCTACACCATTATACCCCTCACTAACCTTATTGTACCCAGTGGCTAATAAAGTTTCCACCAATCCCATTACCAGTGGGACACCCACAGGTTGAACTGAATGAGCCCATTACCTGTTGTATAAAGCAGTGGGACTACAAAAAAATCCCCCTTTGCTGATCACGCTGAATTGCTGCAGAAATTACTTGCAATTACTTCTGGCTTTTTCACAGCAATTGGGTTACATCACCAACCCAGACCTGCAGGCAGTGCTATTCCTGTTAGGTCTGAGTGATTTAACTCATAACGCAATTGGCTGCAATTCATGAAGGGTATGGGGACTGGGGTAGGAAGAGTCCTACAAAGCCAGTGGCTGTAGAGTGTTTTTTTTTTATTAGTACTTCTACAGCCGCTAATCAAAAGGACTTGGAGATTTTTTTATATATATTTTTTTTTACTCAATAATTCAGCCACTCCAGCTAGACAGCAAGCAAGCGAGTCAGCTAGCCATTCCAGGGAGCCAGCAAACCAGTAAGCCAGCTATCCACTCCAGGAAGTCAGTCCAGCCCAGAAGGGAAGACAGCAAGCAAGCAAGCAGGCTGGCCAGCCCAGCAAAGACTGATTGTAGTGGAAAGTACAAGTACTTTTTATGGCTCTACATTTTTAAAAACTGGGAATATTGTGTTTTATTTTAATTTTTATTTTTTTTTATGTTTAGGGGTAATAGTGCACACTATACAGTATCTGAATATGTAATGACTTTTTTGGGATTTGCAAGTAATAGTTTTTAAAGTTGTTAAAATTTGTGTATGTAATTATCTTTGCTTTTGGGGGTTTACCTTATTGCTTTAATCTATAATGGTTGTGGTTGTTTTGTGATGATTTGGTAGCAGTAGTTTGTAAAAGTCAAAATGTGTGCTTATAGAACTTTTTTTTTATTTCTGATGGAATCAGTGTTCAGGGATAAATGATTTTATCATTTAATGATTTATTTTCTTTTGCTTTGATATATTGCTAACAGATATTATTAAGGCTGTGTAAGGGTAGTTTATATTTACAGATGGAAATGTTTCTACACAATTTGCACTTTTTGAGTGGAAATGTGTGCATTTTATTTTTTAATAATGTCTTCAAGAAGTCAATATTTTTTATGGTGGCTGTTTAGTGATGATTTGCAAGAACTACTTTTAAAAGTAAAACCGTGTGTGGTATATAGTTTTATTTTGTGTGTGTGTGTGTGGGGGGGGGGTCATATTCAGAGAGGTAAACAAAGTGGATGCAATATACATTGTGGTTATTTCAGGATACTTTGCTTTTATAGATGGAAATGTGTTTTTACTTTTTTTAATACTGTCATGAATAAGTTTAAAATGTACTGCTTTGAGTATAGTGTAGTGTATAGTGTAAATACAGCTGTGCTGCTTTTACATGTGGAAGTATGTATGTACTTTATTTATTCATTCATTTATGTTGTTTTGATACTGTCTTCAGAAGCGGCTTGGGTGCAGTAATAATAGATTGCATTGGGGCTGTCTTGGTGTCTGCTGTGTTTTCTTTGTTGTACAGGGTAAATTATTATAATGTTAATTCTTTAAAAAGTTTTTCCCCACCTTGCTTAGGTGTGGAGTATGCTGTGCGCACCAAGCTAAATCATGCTGGTTCTTTCAAATGCAAGTGTTTTTTTTTTCCATGTTAATTCTTTCGAATGCCAGTATTCTTTCGTGTTAATTCTTCTGAATGCCAGTGTTTCATGCCAGGTCTTTCAGATAATGCGTTTTTCATGCCAGTGTTTTTTTTTTTTTAAGTGAATTCTTTCAATTCCCACTGTTGTTTTCAAGACAGTCCTTTCAAATAACAGTGTTTTTCCTCATGCCAGTTCTTTTGATGTTTTTCATGCCAGTGTGTTTTTAAACCAGTTGTTTCAAATGCCACTTTTGCTATGTTACACTGTATGTGTGTGTGTGTGTGCGTGTGTGCTTGTGTGCATGTGTGCATGTGTGTGTGTGTGTGTGTGTATTTGTGAGTGTGTGTGTATATGTGTGTGTGTGTGTGTGTGTGTGTGTGTGTGTGTGTGTGCATGTGTGTGTGTGCACGCGCATGTGTGTGCACGTGTGTGTGTGCACGCGCGCGTGTGTGTGTGTGTGTGTGTGTGTGTGTGTGTGTGTGCATTTGTGAGTGTGTGTGTGTGTGTGTGTGTGTGTGTGTGTGTGTGTGTGTGTGTGTGTGTGTGTGTGTGTATTTGTGGGTGTGTGTATTTGTGAGTGTGTGTATTTGTGGGTATGTTTATCAGGTAAGTATGTATTCAAGAATGAAAAGAGCAGCAGCTTCATTACACTCTACAGCCAATAAGAGAATGTGCAGGTGGCAGGATGTTTGAAAAATGGAATTTGATTGCATCAAGAAATGTAATTACCTAAACACATTCTGCAGGTACTGCAAAAAAGCAATTCCTGGTCACCCATAGTAAAAGAAATTATGTCACACAACATGAGGCAACTGAGCAACGTAAGGCTGCTATTTTACAATAGCAAGGAACACAAACGTTGAGGGACCAGAACTTAAGATTATTGGACCATAACTTAACATCATTGCAGCAGAAGCTTCTGAGGTGTTCCATGCAGTTAGCCATACTATATCCTATAAAAGTTCGTACTGTGCTGGAAAATTGGCCAGCCATTTGTCCAGTGACTCAGAAATTGCAAATAAATTATCTTGCAAAAGGACCAAGGCTGAACCCATTGTGGAAAGTGTTCTAGGACTGCAGTCATTGGAATGCCTCCTGTATGACCTGCCAAAACCAGGCACTTCATTTGCCATATCATGGGATGCTTCCAATAAGGGAAACAAAATTATTACCACTTGCTTTGAGATACTTTTCCAAAGAAGAAAGGGTGTTGAAATGTCTTTTGGACTTCTATGAAGACCCTGATTAATCTGCCCAGGTCACATCACAGCAGATTTTGAAAATTATGGAAAAGCAATCCTTGCCCTGGAGCAGCATTTCAGCATAAGGAGCTGATATTGCTAGTGTCAACTATGGAAAGAAATCTGCTGTATATACCAGATTAAAAGAAAAGTACCCATCACTCCAGAAAGCTAACTGTGGCCCCATATAATTCATAATACAGCCAAAAAAAAAACCCTGCAGCACAATTCCCTTATGTCATGGAAGTGTCTGTGATGAAAATTTGCAGCCATTTCTTAAGTTCTGCCACAAGGACCAGAGACTTTATAGACTACTTTGTGGCATAAAATTTAAGAATTTCCTTGAACATGTGCCATCTAGTTGGCCATCGCTCCTGGCAGCCATTGAGAGGGTAGTGAAAAATCTGCCAGTGCTCCAGTCATATTTCCTCTCCCAGACAGGAGACCACCGCAGCAGATATGCCCTAGTACAATGAGCATGGTGAGAATACATTGTCTATACTACCCTAGTACCATGAGCATGGTGAGAATACATTGTCTATACTGCCCTAGTACCATGAGCATGGTGAGAATACATTGCCTATACTGCCCTAGTACCATGAGCATGGTGAGAATACATTGTCTATACTGCCCTAGTACCATGAGCATGGTGAGAATACATTTGTCTTTACTGCCCTAGTACCATGAGCATGTTGAGAATACATTGTCTATACTACCCTAGAGCATGGTGAGAATACATTGTCTATACTGCCCTAGTACCATGAGCATGGTGAGAATACATTGTCTTTACTGCCCCAGTACTATTTGCACTCTCTCAGTGTTGTTCTCATTGATTCCAATCAGCACATAAGTATATTAGAAAAAGCAGCACATACTGCCATGAACACATTTTTATTGATGGTCTCTCTCACATGTTCATAGGATCATAGGAGGTTACTAGGCTAGCAGCCCTAGAGCCCTTACAACCCTAGCCATGTTAATCCCAAGTTGCCCTAGTTGTCCTTATTAGGTGGACATAATTCAAAGAGCGAGTCTATGGTCACCAGTGACTACCCCTGTCTGTGAGGGATATGAGTGCTACCCCTGGGGTAAGTTTGCAGTCTCACATCCATTTGTCCAGCTTGATATTATAGGTTAATAGGTGAATACTAGTTTAACTGACCTGAAGGGCTATTTTAATCCTAACCGAAGGTTAGAATCAAACCCTGTACCTTATATCAATGAGTTGAAGACCTTAACCATTAAGCCCAACCCACCCTCACAAGAAACAAATGCAAGCAAGAGCTGAAGATGCTGTCTTTGATGGAAAGAGACTTTCTCATGTTCTTGGGTGGCTGTGGTGGTGCAGCAGTTAGTGCTGCCGTCTCACAGCTAGAGGTTCTCCGGTTCGATCCTCGGCTGGGGTGCCTTCTGTGCAGAGTCTACATGTTCTCCCTGTGGTCATGTGGGTTTCCTCTGGGTGCTCCGGATTTCTCCCACATCCCAAATACATGCTGTAGGTGGACTGGACACTCTAAATTGGCTCTAGGTGTGAGTGTGTGTGTGTGTGTGTGTGTGTGTGTGTGTGTGTGTGTGTGTGTGTGTGTGTGTGTGTGTGTGTGTGTGTGTGTGTATGTGTGTGTGTGTGTGTATGTGTGTGTGTGTATGTGTGCCTTCTGTGGAAGGTTGGGTGCTGGGCTGGCAATTCGACACCATAAAACTCTACTGCCAATCATGAGCGGACAGGTGATCCGCTGTGATGACCCCTAACTGGGAAAAGCCAAAAGAAGAAGAAGACTTTATCATGTTCTTGGAGACAGCAATTAACTACTGAGAAGAATGGTTTGATTTTAGTGAAAACAACTACTTGACTTCTTTGTCTAAGGCATCTTTAACCAAGCCATTTGTATTCAGTGACTTATTCAGTGTGACTACTGTGCTGAGTCTGCAGGACATATATGAAGATAATCTTTTGCAGTGCTATTCAACAATCAAGCTCTTTCTCCAGAAATTTTGTACCACAGGCTTAACACCAGAAATTAAGTGGGTAAAGCTTTTCAGAGATTGTCCTGAGCTGACAGCACTATATCCAGTAATTGCTAGGGTATTATCTATACCAACATCTAAATCATTTGTGGAGAAAGTTTTTCTTTGGTTAAAAATAGATGGACAGACGTGCAAAATTGTTGTACTGTGGACTTGTTAACAAATTGAGCTAATGATGACTGTAAATTACCAGATGAAATGCAGTGACTTTTATTCAAATATTATATGAATCCGGACACTTCTTCATGCCATCAAATCAAATGCAAAGTACACATTTAAAAGCAAAAAAAGTGATTTATTTGAGTTTTATTGTAGTGTGCAGTATGTAGCTGGTTTGGTTTTCTTGTTCATAATAGTTATGGTTAGTGTAATATGTAGAATTTACTGATTTTTGATTTTTTAAATAAACCTGTCTGTTACTATGAGTGTTGTACTTTTTTCTGTAAAATGTAATTACTGTAATAGCTAACTACTGTGTGTAAGTGTTTTGCAATAATAAAGCTGCATAATTTAAATGGATTGTGAGAGATTTCAGTATGCTGTAATAACTTTACACTGTACCCATAACCGTATCTCCTTCACCACTTCTGCAGTGATGTTATGGGTAGAGGGTGTGGCCAGTGTCATACTGGCCACACCTTCATAGGTTCATAGGTTCATAGGTTGGCACTAGGCTATTGGCCCTAGGGCCTATACAAGCCTAGCCATAACAATTCCCTGGATATTTCTTCCCACAATATTTACTTCCCTGGACCCCTGTCTAGCAGGGCGACTGACGTGATCCCTGGGGTGAATTTCCTATCTCCCATACAATCATTTTGAAGAGGGCCAAAGAGGCGCTCTGCTTGACATGTATGGACAGTCTGTTCCAGAGTATGGGGAGTCTTTGGGTCAGGAACCTATCCCTCCAGCATGTTTTGTTCATTGTGATGACAAGGTTTAGATCCCTGGAGCGTGTGGATCTGAAGGATTGGGATTTCTTTGAGTGGAGCATGTCCAACAGCTCAGGGTTTGACATGACCTTGTATGTTAAGCAGTGATCACCTCTGAGTAGATGATATGCCAGAGTATAGCTGGAGTTTTTTTAGATGGTCAGTATAGGGCATCTGTTTTAGGCCTGTGATCCTTTTAGTGAAGCATTTCTGTGGCCTTTCCAGCTGTTGCAGATGTCTTGTGAGGTACATACCAAACAGAGCATTGTACTCTATAATGGGGCTAATGGGGCATGAGAACAGTGGGACAATGACTTCCTTTTTTCTGGATGAAAAGCCCTTAATGATGAGGTGTGCCACATATAAGGATTTCCTGACTGTCGTGGTGATGTGGTTATCGAAGGTGAGACCACTGTCCACCTGTGTCCCTAAGTCTCTCATCACACTTTCGGTGTTTATTTATTTATTTTATTTTATTTTGTTTTATTTTATTGCATTTGTTTACTGGGAAAGTCCACTGGGCCTAAAAGAGCCCATTTTTAGTGGAGGCCATGGGAGAAAAGCTCCAACGAGATATAGAAAAAATATAAACATTAATTAGTACAGAAGTAATTCATGGGTACATGTTTTTTTTCCCAAAGAGGATTACTATACATTTCTTGGCATTAAGCTTGAGCCCATGGTTCTGGCACAAAGCATCTATTTCTGTAAGGCCCTTTTGTAGAATATACACATCATTTGGGGATTCAATAGTGGCTCCCAGTTTGCAGTCATCTGCGAACTTTAGCCAGAGTCCCTTAGTGTTGGCCTGTATTTCAGAGAAGTAGATGCTAAACAAGAGCAGTCCCAGGACTGAACCCTGAGGTACTCCACTTGTCACTTGTCTGGAGCTGGATTTGGAGTGGGCTACTTTTACAGTCTGGGTTCTGTCAGTAAGCCAGTTGGCAACCTGTCGAGTGAAGTAGCGATTTATGCCCAGCTTAGTAAGTTTTTCTATGATTCCAGAGTGGGGGATGGTGTCGAAGGCCTTGGCGAGGTCCAGATAGGCTGTGTGGACCACCTTACCCTCATCTACAGCTCTGGAGACTGATTAGAAGAAGTCAATCAAGCTCAGAAGACAAGATTGGCCTTTTACGAACCCAAACTGGGTGGGGTCCAGTGTTTGAAGGTTGCCAATGTTTTTGTTTATAAGTTCCATGATAATGCGTTCCATGCCCTTGCAGATCAGGCTTATCAGACTGATGGGACAGTAGTTCCTGGGATCAAAGGTGGATCTCCCCTTGTGGAGTGGGATAACTGTAGCTGTGCACCACTCAGTGGGCACAAAGCCTGAGGTGAGGCTATGATTAAACATGACACTTAGGTGAGGTACCAGTTCATTTTGTAGTTCATGTAGTACACAGCCCAGGATGTCATCTGGTCCCATGGACCTGTATTGTTAGCTTTGGAGAGTGCGGTTTCTACCTGTGTGACCATGATTACCAGAATTTGGCAAACTTTTGGTATTGAGATGGGCCCTTTAGTGATGAGAGGGGGGTGAAGTTGGCACTAAATCGATCTGCCAGGATATTGACAACATTCTTGGGATCAGTATATTTAATGCCATTCTGTTGTAGCTCAGAGCAGATCTGAGCATTGCCATTTAGATTCTTGACATAACTATAGAATGCCTTGTGGTTGTCTTTGGAATCTTTGGCAATTTTATTTTTGTAACTAGCTTTGGCGGATTTTATGAAGAATCTCAGCTTCTTACTGAGGCTGGTAAGGGAGTTTTTTGCATCCTGGGATGTCATACTTTGCCCACCTTAAAAGGTGACAATGCTAGTGGCTAACTTAGAAAACCCAAAATTCAAAAGGAAATGAAACCTTTGTCAGTATACACATTTTTATTCTACTTACTTTTGGAGTGTATGTCTTCTAATTCTTGATTAATTATTGGGCAACTGGACAATAGGGGAAATAACAAAACATACATTTCATTAAATTGATGTAATTAGCATATGCACATCACAATTTATTTTATTTTATTTTACATTTGTTTACTGGGAAAGTCCGACTGGACACACCCCCTTTTTCAGTGGAAGCCTGGGGGGGGAATTCCAAAATTAACAGAAGTACAAAAGGAGTTGAACAAAAGTTCCAAATTGACAAAGTCCAAATGTAACCAAAGAACAGTATTGGCTATGGTACAGATAAAGATTATATGCATCATACAGATATTAAACAGTAGTTTACATTGAATTTTACATTGATATATACATTTCACCATAGATTAATAGTAACCCATTGTAAACCAGACATATACATAAATTCCCTGCAGTTAATAATCCGCCAGGGCAAGTGCAGGGACAGAGCCAAGAGTTCCTTAAGTGTGATTTTAGAAGTTTTTTGAATTATACTGTAGAGCAGTTGGAGGATATTTGGATGGGTACTGTGTTCCATACTTTTGGAATGCAGTATGAGAATAGTGATTCCCAGGCTGAGTTGTTAGCTTTCGTGATGTACAGAAGTAGTTTATTACTAGAACAGAGGGATCTGCTATTGGTGTGTAGTTGTATAAGATTCTGGAAAGGAGTTTTTTTTTTTTCTGGTCGATGCAAAATTTTGTGGGCAAAAGTTATTTGATTAAAGAGTACTAGTAGATGAGGGAGTTCAAGCCAGTTTGGTTGCTTAAGAAGAGAGCAGTGATGTGATCTGTATGAGGAGTCTGTGGAGAATTTGTCAATCTTGTTATAGCAGGGTTTGAGTGTGGTTAGATCAGTTTTTTTGAGGTTGGTTAAAATTGGTGATGTGTAAAGGAGAGTTGACTAGAGGTGCATAAGGGTGATGGGAGCTTTTGTGTTTCTTGTAAGAAATTGTTTGTTTCTGTATAAAAGACCTAGTTTTTTGTGTACCTTCTTAAAGGTTTGAGATATGTAGATAACAAATTTCAAATTATAATCAATTTCTACACCTAGAAGTTTAGTGTGAGTTACTGGAGTGATTACAGTATTATTTTTGGCTATGATATTGAATGAGGTGGTTGATATGGTTGATCTTGTAGGGTTGAAGAGAAAGAGTTTGGTCTTATTAGGATTAAGGATAAGATGGGCATTAGTAAGCCATGTCTCAGCTGACAGAAAGGAATCCTGGTTTAAAGAGTTAAGGTCTTGTAGGGAAGGGGCTACACATATTAGGGAGGAGTCATCTGCATGCTGGATCACTGAAGCATGTAGAGTAGATGTATGGAGGTTGTTGGTAAAAAGGGAGAGCAGTAGGGGTCCTAGTAACCTTGGAGATCTCCTAAGGTAACTGGAAAAAGAGGGGAGAGCCCATGTTGCCATTGAACATCCTGCTGCCATCCTGATTTGAACCAGGAAATGGAGGACTGACTAAGATTTAGGTCTAAGAAAACATAGTTAAGTTTGTCATGATTTGCCATATTGAAGGCATTAGCAAGGTCAAGAAAGATGGCAGATTCAAATTGTCTGTTGTTCCTATGCTGGTTTTCAGTATTAGTAAAGGACATTGGGGGCTGTGGTGGTGCTATGACATGGATGAAAGTGATATTGGGTTTTTGACATAAGTTTGTGTGTGCGCAGGTAGTCCATCAGTTGTGTGTGAATGCATCTGTCTAGGATTTTGGATAAGGGGGATAGAATAGCGATTGGGTGATAATTGTTCAGTTCTGTATAATTACCACCTTTATGTAAAGGTAGGATATGGGAAATTTTCCAAATATCAGGGACAAGATTTTCTGATATCAATCTGTTTATAAGTATGCCTACTGAATATGCTATTGCATCTGCTGCAAATTGTAGGTAGTCAGCTGGAAGTCTATCTGCAGCTAGTGTGATTGTTTTTATTTTTTTTCACAGTCTTTTCATGGTATTAACAGAAACTGGTTGTAATGAAAAGGGGTTGGGGTTATTCTATACTATAGATGTATCAGTGGCTTAGGGGGATGTTAACTTTTAGCAATTTTACCTTAAATGAAGATAAGACACTTCTTCATCTCTTTCAGTGGTATTTATTACACATGTGTGGGAACCTCATGGAAAGTACCAGGGAGACTCCCCGAACAAAGGAATGCATAAGCTTATATACTGGTTATACTGCTGACAGTACAAAAATATAAACTAGACCAATTAAATTAGTACAAAAGACAATTAACCAATCAATGGTTTACCCATAGGCTTAAAGCAGTTCACATTACTACATCTCTAGGTAGAGAAAGAAAATCGGATACACTTCCATATAAGGCACATTTCCTGCTTTCAAGAAGGCTTCTATTTTTCAGTGATTTTCCACTATTCACATATTACTCAGAGTTCACAGTATAAGGCACATCTTAATGCATACAGATTATCATGTACTCAATTTCCTTAAGCACATACTTTGGCCTTTCATATTCTACAATCCCCCATTTGATGCTGTGTAAGCATCACCATTTAGTCGATCATACATTTGCCCTAAATCTAACATAACCATGTGTCTGGTTCCTTCAACATTGTCAAACATTTTTATTTCATCATCCATATTCATAACTGCAGGCATATAAAACTTTGGCACCTTTTTAGTAGTCTTAAAAGACATTAATTTCAAAATCAATGCTTTGATTAAAAACACAACAAGAAAAGCAATAAGAGCTAATACTGCGATTAATAGAATTAACTTCAATAATCCAGACATATGATTAAAGATGATAAAGGAGATGGAAGTCAGTCTAACAGTCATCACAGATCCTTAATATTATTATATAGCCTGGTAGTTGACAAAGTTATTTACATTGTAAACAAATTTTGGTACCTGATTTCTCATGATACTAAATTGATACAAATAATGGGGAAAAAAAACAGAATTACATACAAAATGGGCAAAAATATTAAAAAATTATTGATTCCCAGGAAAAAGCAACGGGATAGGATGTCCAATGATTTAATCCATACCTATAAATGCGGTTCTTGTAACCAGTGTAAGTTTATTTTAGAAGACAAAAAACTGATAATCGAAAATGAGACTCGCACAATCATTAAACCCAAATATGGAAATTGTAGGACTAAGATGATAATTTATATTGCTAAATGTAGTGAGTGCATAGGTTTTTATGTAGGTAAAACTGAGCGTTGTTTTCAACAATGCATTTATAACCATATTTATAGTATTCACAAAAAAGATGTAACAAATGCCCTATATTGGCATATAATTTCCACTGATGAAACACATAATTTTAAGTTTGCTATTCTTGAAACCATCACTGTTGATTCTATAGGTGGTGATTACAAAACAGTGTTGAGTTTTAAAGAGGTTTGGTGGCAACTTTTATTAGATGCCACCACATACCCTGGCCTCAATGATTTTATTTCTTGCAAACCAATTTTAGAATATTGTATATGATTGTTTATTATTTATTAACTATTTTATATGTACATTTATTGTGGATTTTTTACATATATTAATTCCATGTTATTGTATTATGTATAGGTATATATTGGTAACACAATACTTACATATTCGTCAGGTAGTATAGGTAATGAGATTGTTAGGCATCTTTTGAGACATTGCTTTATTATAGGAATATTGTAAATATTTTATTATCATTAGACAATGTGTTTATTTTAAATATTTGAATCAATTTGATATGGATGCTTAAGTATGGTTATTAGTGATGAATTTTATTGTTGAATTTTTTTTGCACGAACTACACTGATAGATTTTGTATAAATTGAAGTATTAGTAAGTGTAGTGAGGCCTTTAAGGGGAGGAGTATAGCATAGGATAGAATTCAGGAAATGATGCATTTTTTAGCTTCCTGTTGGCACCAATTTTAAATGTAATGATTGGTGTATAAGTGCAGGGGGCGGTATTTGCTATACAGGATGTTACATCAGTTTCCGCTTCCATTTGGCACCTTTTTTCTCTTAAAAGGACTCTGTTATTTTACTCAAAAGGTTCTGATGAAGCCCACGAGTTGCAGTGGGTGAAAGTGCTTAACCTTATTGGATTGATTTTTGTTATTTTATTTAAGTGCATTTACTATTTTGTATCATTGTTCATTCTTGGAATAAAGGACATTGATTTACTTGTTTAGTTCGCATCAGCTTGGAGTTTATTCTTTAGTGTGCTATTCCACCAGGATTCCTCATTTTTGGTACTTGTTGCTGAATTCCTAATTTTTGGTACTAGTTGCTGAATTCCATTTGGATTTACCTTGCGGTTTTTGTGGTTATTTCGACAGCGCAAGGTTACAAAAGAGCCGTGGCACTTATTGGATAGTTTGTGACTTTACGTTGAAAGGTAGGATATGGGAAACTTTCCAAATATCAGGGACAAGATTTTCTGATATCAATCTGTTTATAAGTATGCCTACTGAATATGCTATTGCATCTGCTGCAATTTGTAGGTAGTCAGCTGGAAGTCTATCTGCAGCTAGTGTGGTTGTTTTTATTTTTTTTTCACAGTCTTTTCATGGTGTTAACAGAAACTGGTTGTAATGAAAAGGGGTTGGGGTTATTCTGTACTTTAGATGTATCTGTGGTTTAGGGGGATGTTAACTTTTAGCAATTTTACCTTAAATGAAGACAAGACACTTCTTCCTCTTTTTCAGTGGTATTTATTACACACGTGTGGGAGCCTCATGGAAAGTACCAGGGAGACTCCCCGAACAAAGGAATGCATAAGCTTATATACTGGTTATACTGCTGGCAGTACAAAAATATAAACTAGACCAATTAAATTAGTACAAAAGACAATCAACCAATCAATGGTTTACCCATAGGCTTAAAGTAGTTCACATTACTACATCTCTAAGTAGAGAGAGAAAATCGGATACACTTCCATATAAGGCACATTTCCTGCTTTCAAGCAGGCTTCTGTTTTTCAGTGCTTTTCCACTATTCACATATTACTCAGAGTTCACAGTATAAGGCACATCTCAATGCATACAAATTATCACATACTCAATTTCCTTAAGCACATACTTTGGCCTTTCAAATTCTACAATCCCTCATTTGATGCTGTGTAAGCATCACCATTTAGTCAATCATACATTTGCCCTAAATCTAACATAACCATGTGTCTGGTTCCTTCAACATTGTCAAACATTTTTATTTCATCATCCATATTCATAACTGCAGGCATATAAAGCTTTGGCACCTTTTTAGTAGTCTTAAAAGACATTAATTTCAAAATCAATGCTTTGATTAAAAACACAACAAGAAAAGCAATAAGAGCTAATACTGCGATTAATAGAATTAACTTCAATAGTCCACCTCCCCAACCTGAAAACAGGCTGCTTAACCATGCCCACATTGAGTTATCGGCCTCCTTGTCCTTAGAGAGTTTGGAGACTCTCTGAATGAGTTCAAGATGACTTTCAATTTCGTGTTGATTGTCAGGAATAAATGTACAACACTCCTCCTGGATTAAAGCGCAAGTTCTGTCTTTCACCGCTAGGGTGAAATTGAGAGCCATACGGTTTTGAAGGACTACAGCTCTCATGGCAGTTAGTTCATCAGTCACTAGTTCTAAAGCAGAAAATGTGGCATTGCTTAATACTTCAAGCAATTTAGACAGTTTTCTCAGTTCCCAAATTGATTTTACTGCTCCGTATGCTGGAATTATACCAGCCCATGTTATGACGTCATCACCCAAGTCCATATGAGATAGCCCTTTGGTGCCAACATGAGCTAAGTCATGATGCTAAATCCATGAAGCGTCAATTTGGCGTACCGGATTGGCAGGCTTTTTGACCTCTCGGACATTCCCAATTTTTCCTTGAGGTAAAGCAGATGTATGTCAGATGGCTGGGACTAAATAACCTAAGAAACAGCTACCAGACCAGTTTCCTGGTAGCCATTTATAGACACTTTTACCACACACAAAGCAATTTTCCACCTTAGTGGTGATATTACTATTTATATAACCTTGTTCAGAATGAAACACCTTCTTGTTTATCAATCCCAGCTGTTGGTATAGATCGGAATTATTTCTTACTTCTTCGTATGTTTTATACACCAGTTCACAAAATGAATCATAGGTTGTGTTATAGTAGGAGGAGTTATTATTACACCTGTAGGGAACTGTCACATTACAAAAATTCCATCCTACCTTGGCTTTACCAAATTTCTGAAATCACACAGTTCCATTTCAACAGTTAAACAGGTGTAATGCTATCCTGTCTTTTGAAGTGACATTTGAAGTGTCATAGATCAGATTCGTCCAGGTTTCATTAGTTCCTAAAGGGACTGTACTTAGCATCAATCCCCCATGAACAGTAGGTAAAGCAGTGCAGATCCAACAGTCAGAGACATTGAGGGATGATGCATAGGCAAATTTAATAGCTTGGTAGGTGTTGAAAGATGGATGCCAAATAGCTCGCTTGGTATGATTTGTCGATGGAACAGGAAAAAAAATGGCCACATTAAAAATAACAGTACAACAAGAATGATCAGCAAAATAGCTGTCCAATATTTTTGTGGAAATGGTTGTTGAGTCTGCGTAGTATCAGGAGTTTGGAGTTTTATAAAAGGGTAAATATTAGGCATTGTCAGGTACTGGAACAGTTCTACTTTGAGTATGAGTAGCAATGGGAGGAGAATCTGGAGTTGAAAAAGGTAAAGGCTGTTGATCTTCAGATGGCACAACTTTTTTGATGTGTGAAATGTGGCTCGAGGTTGGATATCCTTGCAGTCGCACAGCAGATGATGTTGTCAGAAGAACCAGGAAGGACCCTTTCCAGCACGGCTGGAGCGCTGTTTTTCTAGAGAAGGATTTAACATAAACCCAATCCCCTGGTTGTAGGGAGGATGACAGGAAAGGATCTGGAAGGTGTTGAGTGGTTGCTACTTGTCGGTGGTGAAACTGTAGGAAAGAAACAAGAGATTTGCAGTACAAAAGGATATCATCATCAAATGCATCATATTCAGAAATGGGGGGTGGTGGTGTCATGGGCAGGCACGAGGGCAACCCATGAGAATTTCATGTGGAGAAAGACCCTTAGTAGGATGCGGTTGTGACTGCATCGAAAGTAAGGCTAATGGTAAGGCCTGCACTCAAGTTAAGCCTGTTTATGAAGTCACTTTAGCAAGTCTAGTTTTCAAGGTCTGGTTCATGCAGTCAGTAATACCTGATGCCTGTGGTCTATACGGACAATGAAATTTGAAAGTAATGCCTAGCATTGCACACAATGATTCAACTAATTTAGCAGTAAAATGCATTCCACGGTCAGAGTATATTTGACAAGGAACACCAAAACGAGGTATCAATTCATAACATAATTTTTTTGCAACTAAAATAGCATCATTTTTAGCACATGGGTAGGCTTCTAACCACCCCAAAAAAATGTCAGCAATAGTCAAAACATATTTAAAACGAGTACAAGGTGGGAGTTCAATAAAGTCCCACTGTAAAGCACAAAATGTTCCCATTAGTTTTGGCACTGGCTGAGCGGGAGCCAGAGTGTCCTTTGAAATGTTATGCTGTAAACAAATGGAGCATGTGCTCAAAAAATGTTGCACAGAAGCAGAACATCCTGGGGCAAACCAATACTTCTGGAATTGTTTGATTAATGCTTGCACCCTGACATGAGCTGGAAAATTATATGCTTTTATAAGAGAATTTAACATAGATGTAGGGCAAATTAATCTGCCATCAGGATGTTGCCAAATTGAATCAGAGTGTTGGAAACAACTGTGTGCCAGCCATGTTTTTCTTTCTGATTCCGATGCTTCACTTTGTAAAGCTTTCAAAACAGTAGTGTCAAAAGTAACCATTTGTAAGATAGGCTGCAGAAATTGTCCCTGAACAGTATGTGAAAGAGCAGCCTGCTTGGCAGCCCAGTCAGCCAAATTATTTCCCTTAGCTACTAGGGAGTCATTAGACTGGTGAGCTGCACACTTGGCAACAGCAATTTGGGAAGGTAATAATAAATCCTGCAAGAGGTGATCAATATACAGGTAATTTTTAATTGTGCCCCAGAGGACGTCAAAAACCCCCTTTCCTTTCATAAGGTACCAAAATCATGAACAACACCATGGGTGTAACGTGAAGCAGTATAAATAGTAACAGATCTGTCTTTGGCCATTTTACATGCATGCAAAAGTGCCGCTAATTCTGCGGCTTGTGTGGAAGTGCCAGTTGGTAATCGTCCAGTTTGTTAAACTGCAGATGGTGAGCAGACTGACCATGCAACCTGAAGTTTGCCAAGATTATTTCGTAAACAGGATCCATCTACAAAAAGAACTAAATCAGGATTAAGCAAAGGAACATCTTGCAAATCCAACAAGGAGAAAGAACAGTGTTAACTACAAGTACACAGTTATGTGGTTCGCCCTCGTCACTAGTTGGAATCAATGAAGCAGGGTTTAGTGGTGGGCAGCATGTAATTTGCCGAGCGGGATTAGTTAATAAACTTAACTCATATTTCGTGAGGTGAGCATTAGAAAGATACTGTGTTTTTGTTTTTAAAAATAATGCTTGCACCGCATGAGGTACTGCTAGTATAGTGTCATGTCCTAATGTCAATGGTGCTGCCATATCGATCAAAACAGCTGAGGCTGCCACTGCTCATAAACAGGGTGGATAGCCAGAAGCAACAGGGTCTAACTGAGTGCTGTAATATGCTATAGGTCGATAGCCTCCTGTGCGCGCTTGTGCCAGCAGGCCCAGGGCAGTTTTATTTCTTTCACAACAAAAGAAAACAAAGGGTTTAGAATAATCTGGGAGCCCCAGGGCAGGTGGGTTTATCAGTGCCATTTTAATAGCCTGAAAGGTGTTTTCATGTTCAGGGGACCAAGGCAGAGGGTCTGTGACCTCCTTTTTTAGAAGCTGTAACAGATGGGCTGAAATTTCTGAAAAATTGGGCACCCACTGTCTACAATAACCTGCTAGGCCGAGGAATCCCCTGAGTTGTCTCTGAGTTACAGGGCGAGGTGCAGTCTGGATGGAGGTAATTCTACTTGGAAGTATTTGATGTGAACCCATAGAAATGACGTGTCCCAGGTATTGTACTTTTTCTTGACAGAACTGCAGTTTAGATTTATTTACCTTAAAACCTTGTTCGGCTAAAAACTTTAAAACTAAAAGTGAGTCCTCTATACAAGACTTGGTATCTTGTGAAGCTATAAGAATATCGTCTACATATTGGACCAATGCTGAATGTGGTGGTAACTGCAAATCCTGCAGTTGTCTGTGCATCTCTCTAGAGAATAGGGTTGGAGATTCTACATATCCTTGGGGTAGCTGGGTCCAAGTATACTGTTGGCCTTCATAAGTGAATGCAAACAAATACTGACTATCTGCATGTACTGGGATAGAGAAAAAAGCTGATGAAATATCTATAACTGTAAAACAACGTGCTGTTGGTGGGATGCAGCTTAAAATCATAGCTGGGTTTGATACGATTGGAAAAACAGGCAAGACAGCTTTTTTGACTTCTCGCATGTCCTGCACAAATCTGTAAGCATGTTTACCAGGTTTCTTTACTGGTAAAATTGGAGTATTGCATGGACTCGTAGGTACTATAATGTCTTGTTGTACCAAGGCAGAAATGATGGGGGCAATACCAGATGTAGCCTCTACCATCAAAGAGTACTGTGGTACCTGAGGTAACTTTGCTCCAGGTTTTAAATTTATTTTTACAGGAGTGGCTGAAATCAGAAACCCAACATCATTATCATGAATGGTCCATAGATGAGAGGGTTATGAATTTAGATGCTTATTTTTATCGAGGTAAGACTGCATACACATTGTTTGCAGAGTGACATTCTCATCTAAAGTAGCCAAAATACTATCTTGTTTATCTGAAGGTACTTGTAAATATACTCCTTCAGCTGTGCAGAATATGATTGCTCCCATCTTACAGAGCAAATCTCTTCCCAATAAATTCAATGGTGCTGAGGGCCCTACTAAAAATGCATGATTGTCTTGTAAAGGTCCCAAAGTTACTGGGACTGGGACGGTTTCAGAATATTCAATAGGAATGCCAGAAACACCTACCCCTCTAGTTATGCTGTTGGAGAGGGGGACATTTATTGCTGCTTCATCGGCTAACATAGATTTGGTAGCTCCAGTGTCAATTAAAAATGGGTATGGTTTATTTTTGACAAGTAATATAACATGTGGTCCATCTTGATCCACAGGGATAAAGGGGCACAACGGCTGTTGTCTTTGTTCAGGGAACCTTCATTTTGATGGCTGCCGATTGGACGGAGTCCAATTAGAATTCCACTGAGGTGAAGTATCAGTGGGTGGGGCAGGTTGCTCAGCCAGATACGGACATTCATTTCTCCAATGGCCTACTTGGCCACAATTGAAACACTCTGTCTGATTATTATAGCTTTGGGGTGGGGCTGATCGATTTTCCTGCCAGTTTTGTCAATTTTGGTTCCCAGCTCTTTGATGTCCACCTTTCCCTTTTCCCCATCCTCATCCTCCCCGTCCACGCTGCCCGAAGGCTGTACACATCTGAATCTGTGCTTTAACCAATTTTTCCTATAAATCCTTTTTTTCCTGTGCTAAGTGGTCGGAGAGGTATTGCACTTGTGTGATTAATTCATGCAATCCAAGACTAGGCCAGTTTAAACATACTTCTTTTAGCTTATCCCGTACTTGTGGATGTAACCCATCTACTAAAGCAGCTGACAATCCGCTCTGTGCCGGCCCTTCGGTGGGTTCTGGGTAACCAGAGTAAGCCTCAAAGGCTTCAGTGAGACGATTTAAATACTCGTCCACAGGTTCATCTTCTTTTTGAAGGACTGACTTAATTTTGGACCAGTTGGGTGTGGGTGGAACTATAACTGTAATAGCATCTACTATTCACTGTCTGACTACTTCAAACCCATTATCTCCATGTGCATCATGTTTTGTAATCATTGTAGGGACATTAGCATAGTCCCAAATCCATTTCATCAGATCAGCCGGTATGGCGTACTGAAGAACTGCCCTAACTTCTTCTGTTGTAGGATTTTGTAAACAAATATGTCCTGCCAGCACACGCTGGAACTTAGCTGGATTAGTACGAATAGGCGGTAATGATTTGGTAATGGCTTGAAAATCATGCCCTAGGTACTACAATGGTCGGTGGTTCCTGTGCACTTCTAGCATGGGCTGGGTTAGGTACCTCCCTCAAAGGTAACAATCTGTTGTCATCTGATGATTCCAATCCTGAATCTGGATTAAATTTATCTGGTCCAAAATACCCATCCCCACTGTCAATTATAGTGGGGAACTAGCCAAAATGCCTTCGTCGGTGTAAATGTCACTTCCCTTTTCCTTTATAATAAGGTTTAGCTCTAAAATACATTACAGCTTTTGCTTCTTTATGAGTCTTACTATGAGTTTTTGGTCCCTTTTTCCTATTGTTGTTTTTGGCTCAGATTCACTAGAATGACTGTCCGCAGCTTGTTCTCTTTCTCTAGGGGTGGAATCTTTAGTGGTGGAATCTGGCTGCTGTGCTTCTGCTCCTTGTTGAGCAAGTGGGGGGGGCTGATACTGTGGGGGTGCAATCGGTGGTGCAGTCGGTGGTGGGGGGAGCCAGGCATTATCGTCTTCTGACGATTCAGTTATCTGCAATTTAGCTAATTCCTTTACAGGATAACGCCCCTTAAAGGGTGGGTCCTTCAAGCATTTACTGTTTACTACATCGAAATTACTAGCAGTTTGTTGCAATTCCCTCAATTGCTCTTTTAATTTCTGCTGATTATCTTTTAAACTACTAATAACCGAATCCTTTTCTCTTTCTTTCTTTCTCCTCTGTCATCCAATCATTAAATGCTGCCTAGCACAACCCTGGCATTCTTCTCTCTTTTTTCCTTAGCTTTCCTTGGAGGTTAAGCAAAATATTTTTTATTAAAACTACCATTTTCTGTAAATGCGAGTTTACCATCACCCTCAGTGAGGGTGACCCACTGACTTATAAACATACAACTGCCCCGGGACACACAAAAATACACATAACCAGCTGGTGTACCTCTTTCTGGCTCTTTTATGGTTCCCACACTCACTCCCATTTTCACACAATAAGCTATACTGTATTTTACATATGTAGCTGTGATGTTTTGTAAATGCCGTTTTCCCCACTCTCGTATCTCCTTTCACTCTTATGTCACCAGTTTTTCGTTTTAACCCACTCTCATACTGCACAATCAATAGCATAAAAGAAATGCATGCCACTTACCTCAAAACAACTGAATGAGAGGAATTATTACATTTCTATAAAATTATTGATACCAAATTTTTAAGCAGGTAAGTACAGGAAATGAAAGAAACACTGACAGAACAGAAAATTCTGTCATGGGCCCTTTTACTAGCAGTATTTTGTCAATCCCCAACTGCCGCAGCTGCTATCAATTCAGATCCGAGTAAACGGCACCAATTGTTAACTTTTAACAATTTCGGTGGTGGTGCTGCGGTAGCGTTGTCACCTCACAGTAAGATGTTGGTCTGTTCGATTCTCAGCTAGAGCATCTTCTGTGTGGAGACATACGTGAATATGGGCATACCTTCGTTGAAGGTTGTGCGTCAGAGCTGGCAACTCGGCACATAAAAATCTACTGCTGATCATTAGCGGACCGGAGTTCCGTTGTGGCGACCCCTAACCAGGAAAAGCCGAAAGACACAACAACAACCTTAAATGAAGACAAGACACTTCTTCCTCTATTTCACTGGTATTTATTACACACATGTGGGAGCCTCATGGAAAGTACCAGGGAGACTCCCCGTACAAAGGAATGCATAAGCTTATATACTGGTGATACTGCTGACAGTGCAAAAATATAAACTAGACCAATTAAATTAGGACAAAAGACAATTAACCAGTCAATGGTTTATCCATAGGCTTAAAGCAGTTCACATTACTACATCTCTAGGCAGAGAGAGAAAATCGGATACACTTCCATATAAGGCACATTTCCTGCTTTTAAGCATGCTCCTGTTTTCAGTGCTTTTCCACTATTCACAGTTTACTCAGAGTTCACAGTATAAGGTACATCTCGATGCATACAGATTATCAGGTACTCAATTTTCTTAAGCACATACTTTGGCCTTTCATATTCTACAGGGAATTCTGAGAATTAGCAAGGACAAGAATGGTTTCTGTGAAGTATTTATTGAATTGGGTTGCTATGTTGTCAGAGCTACTGGCTGATATTAGAAAGGGTGTACTGGATTTACTTGGGAGGATTATGTTATTTACAGAAGTCCAGAATTTTTGTAGGTTATTTTGGTACTTTTTTGAATATTATGTTAGTAGTCGATTTTGTCAAGTTTAACTAATCTATTTGCTGTGTTTCTAAGTTCTAGGAATATTTGTTGTAAGGGTTGGGATCTGTTTTTAAGAAACAGTTCCAAAGATTTATCTCTAGCTTTGAGCAACGATCTGCAGTCTTTACTTTACCAAGGTGCATAATTAGCTTTGACTCTAATAGATCGGGGGGGGGGGGGTGCATAACAGTTTAGTATATCTAGGAAGGTGGTATTAAATAATTTAACAGCATCTTCTAGGGCCATTTGTCTGAGAGGTTCCCAGTTGCAGCTTTGTAGAGAGGATATGAAGCTCTCTAGGTTTAATCTTGTTTATTCTTTATTAAATGGAAGGTGGTCTGGTTCCTGAAATGGATATGGTGTCTTACAAGAAAGGTTGGTTGATGGTCACTCAGGCCATCTGGCAGACAACCAGATTGTGAGGGATGGGTAGGTGCATTAGTCATAATTCAGTCAAGGATAGACTAACATTTGGAAGTCTTATCAGTCCTTGCTGGATCTGGGTGAACCCATGGAGGTTGATATGAGTTGGAGTTTGGGAGGAATAGGTAAGCCAATCAATGTTAAAGTTTCCCATCAGGATTGTTTCTTGTGGGATGGCACTGGAGGTCCAGTGTAGTATATTCTCTAGTGTAGATGTATTGTTCCCAGGTAGGATGTAACCACCAATAATGTCAATGTGTTTCTTGGGGTTAATTTTTAATCTGTTAATTATTAGTTCTTCTTTGTCAAAGTCAGGGATGGTTTATTCTAAGGTCTCAACTGATAGGTGATTTTTGAACAGAATTGCAATGCCCCCACTCCTTTTGATTTTTCTGTCCTTACATAGAATATTGTCTCTGGGGGACCAAGATTTCATTATCACTGTTTTCAGTTTTAGCCAGGTCTCAGTTAATGTTACAACTGCAGAAGAATAGAGGGAGAGCAATGCTAGCAGTTCATGCACTTTATTCTCTATACTTCTGACATTCATGTTGAGGAAGAGAAGGTTGGCGTTATTATGCTGGATTAATAACATTTTGGGGTTTGTCAGGATGGTATAGTTTGTGGAGTTATTTTGTGTTGCATTAGGACCTGGGTTTGGGTGAATGTCTCCAGAGATTTTTAACTGCAAGTTAATATGCAAGAGAAGTTTGGTGAATTTGATTTGAAGTTTGGCATATTTTAGAAAGGATCATGGTTTGACTATGAATGGGTGGAAGTTGCTTGCAAAGTAAGCTATATTTGTAGTGTTGAAAAGGTTGGGAGCTATGTTATAATTTAGGGTTGTGTCTTGGTGGGTTTGGAAATTAGTTGGGAAGGCAGGGTGATTGAAGTTTTGTGATTGATTTTAGTAAGATGTAAGGAAATGTAAGAGTAATAACACTATGGCAGTGGTTGTGTGTAAGGTTAGGAAGTTTAAGTGTTTGCTGTTAAGGAGTGGCATTTTTGTTGAGGAAGATGTCAATTAGTATAAGAAGAAAATATAATGGTGAAGATGGATATAAATGTATTATGGGTACTGTAGCTTGTCTGGATGAGGCTTTGGGTTCTTGTAAGTGACGTGACTAGAGGTTTGGGTTTTAATCTTCGTGCAGTGGGAGAAGAGTAGGGAGGAGTTTTATAGGGGAGGATATGGATAGGGATAAAGCTAGTATAATGTTGATGGAGAGCTGAACTGGTATGTGACGAGAGGAAATGAGAAGAGGGTAGTGGTGTGAGTGATTATGTAGGAGGAGTTGATTAAGTGTTGGGTATAATCAGTGGATAAATGTGTGGGTTCTACTCTATTGTGTGATTGGTTGATGGTTCATGGATGTGGCAAGTAGACTATAAGTGAAGTGGGGGTGGATGGGAATGGTTGTAGGGTAGGGGACCAAAGAGCACTTGAATGGAGCAGGTTGACCCACGTGGCAGACCAGCAAAAAAAAAAAAAAAAAAAAACTATCTGCTAAACATGCAGAAAGCATCAGGTCAGTACCAGAGAAAGTGAAAAGTAAGCAGAATGTGCGAGTAGACAGGACAATGGAGAAATACTGCTGTTTGGGGGAGTATGGAGTTGAAGGGGACTTGGTAACTATAGCATTCTCTGTTAGTGTGCATGCCACTTAATCTTCTTCTTCTTCTTTCGGCTTTTCCCAGTGAGGGGTTGCCACAGCGGATCACCTGTTCGCTTATGATTGGCAGTGGAGTTTTACGTTGTCGAGTTGCCAGCCCGGCGCCCAACCTTCCACAGAAGGCACACACACGCACTCACGCCTAGGGCCAATTTAGAGTGTGCAATCCACCTACACCATGTCTTTGGGGTGTGTGAGGAAACCGGAGCACTATCACACAATTTGTCAACACCTAACAGAATAAACCAGGAGGAGGAAATTCTCTGAAGAAATCTAACACCTTCTACACCTTTCCCTTGCAGACAAGAACACAAGCATTCTGCCTTTTTTGGGGACCAAAGGCAAAAGAACAAGCATTTAACACATCCTCCAAGGCTGGCACAGTAGAAGGAAAGGGTGCAGCATGTAGTAAATCCACTTGCAACATATCCTAGTTATCTCAGCAGTTTAGTGGGAATATCCCCTTGTTCCCACAAAATACATCAGTCATCCTGGAACTAGTCTTAGAAAATGAAAGCTGCTCTAATACAAGGTGAAACTGACTTTAATTTGTTAAACTTTGTAGCACTTAAAGAGTGGAATATATAACATACTTTATTTTAAATTACTTTGTTTTTGTCATATGGTGTGAATTGACTGAGCTGCGATCCTCCTTGGTGAAGTAATAAGCACAGGCAAGTCAGTTAGTGGTATTGCTTGTATCTGGGGGAACACTCACGTTCCACAGTAATAGTTAACTGTAATAAAAAAAATTAGAAAATTAAAGGATTACAGCTTAAAATTTGTAAGTGTTGGTGAGGTGAATACTAGACAAAAAACTAGCATATGGAGAACAGCAAAACAGGAGCCAAGACAAATAATAGTACCTTACAAAACTTACAAACAAACAAATGAAAATAGGTGTAAAAAGGCAAAATAATAAAAAAAGAACGGCTAAAAACACAAAATGACTTTATTACATAAAAATCCAACTGGTAAGCACTTCCATTCCCTTAATGGAACTTCTTCAGACCAAGTTATATAATGAACAAACTTATTTAAATACTTAATAACAATAACATATGATGCAAATTACTTAATGCCTTAACTTTTTCCTTCTAAGAACAACTTTAAAGTTTTCCCTATCATTTAAACCAGGGTATACACATTAATTCAGCCTAATTTGTAAGCAATATTCTCTCCAATCCAGTTCATCTTCTGCATCAAACCTATGATCAAAACCAGGGTAGCTTTGTAGCTAGTTTCAGGTGGGGGTTGTTGAACCAGCATCTTAGGTGTTAGCCATTGCTTGAGGTGTATTTTCTGTGTTGCACTTCTACTACAGACTTCAGTTCTGTGAATTTGTGTAGAGCTGATATAGCAGAGCTAAATTCCTGGCTGTGTTGGATTGTATTAGCATCTGATATACCAAACTGATAAGTACACTTTTTTGCAACTCAATTTGCACTGTACTGTATTTATATATCTGCTTTATTGTTTCTGTTCTTTGTTGTCTGCACTGTTTGTTTTTCCCGTGGTCCTCCCTACCAAGTGTTGTTGTACTCTTAAACTTGGTGGCTTTGGAATTGCCCACCCCTACTGTAAATCTGATTTTGGTAACTCCTCCCAGTCCAGTTTCATTTGGTCACTCAAACTAGTGCAGTGAGATCATTTGGGTAGGATTACCCCCTTGCTTCTTTGAATTTGGACACTCCTCCCTGTCCTATCACATCGGCTCAGTGTAATGAGCAGAGAGAGAGAGCATTTGGGAAGGCTAACTTCCTTAGTTCCCTAATCTTGAACTATCTTCTGTTTCCTCCCTCTCCACTTTGAAAAAAAAAAACAATTTTACACTTTATTCAGCTGCTTTTTACTGTAATTGTGTTCATACTATTACCTTTTTTGCTGTGTGCTCTTAAGTGTTCAAGTTCTTTTATTCTGCTACATTTATTACTGCTTGTTAGTAGCCTGATTAAATTTATTTGTTATTCTCAGCATCTTAGTTTGGTTTTAGAAGCTTCAGGCCAGTTACTTTACATCTAGGAAGGTTCTTGTGGTCTACACTCTTGTGGACAAATCCTTATCTAAACCCTTTCTCCATAAGTCCGCCCAAGCATTTGGAAAATTATGTCTAGACAATTACCTCAGTTTCTCCTGCTAGCCTGGTCAACATGGGCATACTGAGACAGTGTAGCAACTGCCTCATGTTTACTGACAATCCTCTTCTCCTAGCACATAATTCTTCCACCTGTGAGAAATGCACGTACATCAGTAACCTGGAGCCCATGCTCATTCATGCCACAGTCAGTAATCCTGGCAAAGAGGTGATTGCCAGCACAAACATCACACCACTCACATCACATAGCCAAGCACAACACACACACACACACACACACACACACACACACACACACACACACACACACACACACACACACATACACGCACGCACGCATGCACGCACACGCACACACGCACACACGCACACACACACACACACACACACACACACACACACACACACACACACACACACACACACACCTATGCAAAGGTCCTCAATAAAAACTTACCTAAACAGCAGAGACCCCCAAAACACACTCACAAACATTTCACACACAACACAAAATACATCACACAGAGCAGAAAACACACCAGTGTCTCACAAGCACAGATCATAAGGGAAAACAATAAACCGTCACAGCCCACAAGACATAACAATAAACCCAACATACTAGTCATTGGGGACTCAATTGTGAGACACACTGATGTCCCCCTCACCAGGCTTGACAAGGAGAATGTCATGCTCAGTTGTCTGTCTGGTGCCAGAATCCACCACATCACGCATGCACTTAAGTGTCTCCACAACAAGTACAAGTATGACTCTGTCATTGCCTATGTTAGTGTGAATGACTTGATATGTACCTCCCTGGACTATATGAAGAGAGACATAATTGAACTCACAGAGTATGTGTTCCAGGCAGGTATGACCCTAGCCCTAAGCAACATCCTACCTTCACAATACCAACAAAAAATAATTGACTTCAACAATTGGCTTAGTTTCTGGTGTCATTTCAAGAGGATCCAGTATCTGTCTGCCTGGGATGACATGGTTGACATGCCTCAATGCTTTGTTAGAGATAGCCTTCACCTGTCACCACTGGGTTTCCAGATCCTGGCCAAGGTTCTTGCCTCCCCCATTGTGCCTTTTTTAGGCAATGTTCTAAAGACAAACTTTCCAACATAAAAGATCCGTCAAAAAGCAAATTGGAGGTCATGCTGCTTAACACTAGGATCCTTAACCTGAAAATGGACTCACTGGAGGCTCTCCTTGCACTGAAAGCTGCTGATGTCTGTGCAGTCACATAAGCTTGGTTTAGGGCTGCAGAGACCACCCCTGCCTTATTAGGCTATACCTCATTCCACACATTCTGACACCAAAATGAGGTCAGGAAGACTAAGGGTGGTGGAGTCTCTATCTTCATTAAGAACAGGCACACCTCCAGACTAGTTTGCCAGCATGATGCACTGGAACTACTCCAGGTGTAACTTACAGTTGGCAAGACACCCACCCAAGTTATAGGTAGCTACAGACCCCCCCCCTCCATGACTCAGGACACCCACTCCTCTTACCTGGATCTACTTGACTCCATCATGGTAGCCCCTAACAGCCTGCTACTTGATGACTTCAACTACCCCACCATTGACTGGGTGAACTATTCTTGCACTAATGCACTCACACAACGATTCCTTGACTTCATCAATCCTAATGCACTAGACCAGCTCGTCTCATGCCCCACAAGGGAAGATAACATTCTGGACTTGGTTCTCACCAACATGGGTGACCGCTGCACCATTCTCATAGTATGTTCTTCCTTGGTGAGATCAGATCACCGGACTGTCTTATTCGAAGTTTCTATCCCACCTAACCCCCCCTAGCCATAATCAAGCTAAAAAATTTCTCAAACGCTGATTATAACCTCCTAAGGGTGGGTATCTGTAGTGTCACATCACCGACCCCTCACAGGATGCAGACAACTATGCTGAACAGTATGCCAATGCTGTATACAAACACCTGCACAGCTGCATGGACTCAGCCATACCCAATAGAACTAAAAACTGCTCCTGAAGGAAAAACATACCTGTTTGGTGGACATCCTCTATCGACAGGCTTTACACCAAAAGGAAGAAACTGTTGATCAAGGGTAAAAAGGAACAAATTCCAAATTGGAAAAACTCCCTCCTTAGGCTCAACAAGCAAATTAGATCACTTGTGAAAACCTCCAAGGCCAATTATGAATCAAAACTAGCCTCCAAAACAAAGGAAAGCCATAAAGTCTTCTTCAGTTATGTCAGGAACCTCTTTGGCAAAGCCCAGGTTTGTTCCAAATTAGTACTTAACAGTATCACTTACACTGATCCTGTTGACCTAGCCAGCCTGCTAGCAGACAGGTTCAGCACAAACTTCACCATGTCCCCCACAAAGGCCCTTTCCACATCCCCGATACTTGTCCTGCACCTCACATCTCTGTAGATCAAATGTTACAGGCCCTATCCAAGGCAAATAACACAGGTTCCATGGGACCTGATAGTATCCCAGGATGCATTCTGCACCATCTTCAGCAAGAACTAACTTTGCTATTGAGCACCCTATTCAACCACAGCCTTAGTACAGACTTCATTCCAGCAGAGTGGAGAACTGCCATTGTCATCCCCTTGCACAAAGGTGGTGCCACTACTGACCCTGAAAACTATCAACCCATTAGCTTGACAAGTCTGATCTGTAAAGCCATGGAGCATATTATTATGGATCTCAGAAACAAGGACATAGGCAATCTCCAAGCACTTGACCCCACCCAGTTTGGACTCGTTAAGGCAAATCTTGCCTGTTAAACCTGGTTGACTTCTTTGAGACTGTCAATACTGTCACCGAGGCCCTGGATGAGGGAACGTCAGTGCATGCAGCTTACCTTGACTTGGCCAAGGCCTTTGACACAATCCCCCACTCAGGCATCATCAAAAAGCTAACACAGCTTGGCGTAAATCCCTGTCTCATCAGGAAGTGACAAAATGGCTCACCCATAAGACCCTCAAAGTCAAAATAGGTACCTCCACCACTGATAGCAGACCTGTCACTAGTGGAGTTCCCCAGGGATCTATCCCAGAATCCCTACTGCAAGAGGGTCTCACAGCAA
>NC_056726.1:493666980-493794480 GCF_019279795.1 Protopterus annectens
CTTAGGAGGTTGTCCAGTGAATGTACTACAGTATATATGCAAAATGTCCTACAAACACTCCCCCAAGCTGCCTATGTTTAGTATTCAGAAGCCATCCTTTTATTCTTGTATACCTCTTTCTCTAAAACATGGAGCTCTTGTGTTTCTGTTGAATACACTAAGCTGTTTAAAAGTTTCAGTCATGCCTGATACAATTTTTCTCTACAATTCTCTAGAATTTACATATGATAAATCCTTTCTCTCTATGGATTAATGTGCTGCCTGTTTATTTCCTGAAGTGGTTTAGTTAACATCCCTGAATTTGGCTAAGCCTCTTTATATACACAGTGCTAGGGTATCTAGACCGTTATGCTGTATTCATGATGAGACCGATCAATGGCCTGTGCCATGGGATAAGGCTTTCCTGGTAACAGCTTGCATTGCCTCTTCTTGTGCAGCCTCACGTCCTTGCAGACCTTCCAACTGAGTTTTCAGATTATATACCTGGTTCTACGTCATCTGATCTGCAGGTCCTTTTCTCTCTTTTAGTACTGTTTTCTTCCATGGGTAAGTGAACTCTGAAGCATTGTTCCTACTGCAGTCTTCACAAACTATGGTAGGCATATTGTCTGCACTACTGACAGGCATACAGTTCAAAAACAGTTACATTTCTGGTTCTGCTGTGAAACTTTAACTTCCTGAAAGGTGATGAGCCAAATGGACAGATAAAAATGCCCAAAACTGAAAAGGGGAAAAGAAAATTTTTTGTTGTTTTTTGCAGAGGGTCAAGCCCACCTGTACTCCCCCCAAAATATATATATGTATATATATATATATATATATATATATATATATATATATATATATATATATATATATATATATATATATATATATATATATATATATATATATACCAACTCCGCAATCACATCAACTCGAAGAATGGAGAAATCTCCCAACACATGTGAATCATTGCTGGAACACTCTTAGAAACCAGACCATCAATGATTTCCTATGGGAAACAGTGTTGGGAGTTGCGATGTTAATTTTTTTTTTCCCTACTTGCTACTGATGCTGAAACAACTTCACATCGTGTATGTGTAGGTAAGCCTACATTTCTCTGTAAGTACCTTAGTGCACCACAGACAGATGCCTTATTCAGTAAGAGAACGGTGCATTTCATAGGTTCATAGGTTCATAGGTTGGTACTAGGCTATCGGCCCTAGGGCCTATATAAGCCTAACCATAACAATTCCCTTGATATTTCTTCCCACAATATTTACTTGCCTGGACCCCTGTCTAGCAGGGTGACTGACATGATCCCCGGGGTGAATTTCCTATTTCCTATCCAATCGCCACGGTTCCTTTTGAAGAGGGCCAAGGAGGCACTCTGCTTGACATGTATGGGCAGTCTATTACAGAGTATGGGGAGTCTCTGGGTCAGGAACCTATCCCTCCAGCATGTTTTGTTTATTGTGATGACAAGGTTTAGATCCCTGGAGCATGTGGCTGTGAAGGATTGGTATTTCTTTAAGTGGAGCATGTCCAACAGCTCAGGGTTTGACATGGCCTTGTATGTTAAGCAGAGATTGCCTCTGAGTAGATGATATGCCACAGAGTATAGCTGGAGTTTCTTTAGATGGTCAGCACAGGGCATCTGCTTTAGGCCTGTGATTCTTTTAGTGAGGTAATTCTATGGCCTTTCTAGCTGTTGCAGATGTCTTGTGAGGTACATATCAAATGGAGCATTGTATTCTATAATGGGTCTAATGAGGGATGAGTACAGTGGGACAATGACCTCCTTTTTTCTGGATGAAAAGCCCTTAGTGATGAGGTGTGCCACATAGAAGGATTTCCTGACTGTTGTGGTGATGTGGTTATCGAAGGTGAGACCACTGTCCACCTGTGTCCCTAAGTCTCTCATCACAATTTCAATGTTTAATGTACTGCCACCTATGTGGTAATTCATGGGTTCATGGTTTTTCCCAAAGGGGATAACTATACATTTCTTGGCTCTGGCACCAAGCATCTGTTTCTGTAAGGCCATTTTGTAGAATAGCCACATCATTTGGGGATTCAATAATGGCTCCCAGTTTGCAGTCATCTCTGAACTTTGTTAGCCAGAGTCCATTAGTGTTGGCCTATACTTCAGAGAAGTAGATGCCAAACAAGAGCGGTCCCAGGACTGAACCCTGAGGTACTCCATTTGTCACTTGCCTGGAGCTAGATTTGTAGTCAGCTACTTTTACAGTCTGGGTTCTGTCAGTAAGCCAGTTGGCAACCCATCACGTGATGTAGGGATTTATGCCCAGCTTAGTAAGTTTATCTATGATTCCAGAGTGGGGGATGGTGTCAAAGGCTTTGGTGAGGTCCAGATAGGCTATGATGACCATCTTACCCTTGTCCACAGCTCTGGAGACTGATTCGAAGAAGTCAATCAGGTTCAGGAGACAAGATCGGCCCTTCACGAACCCAAACTGGGTGTGGGGTGTGGTCCAGTGTTTGAAGGCTGCCAGTGTCTTTGTTTATAAGTTCCATGATAATGAGTTCCATGTCCTTGCAGATCAGGCTCGTCAGACTGATGGGACAGTAGTTTCCGGAATCCAAGGTGGGTCCACTCCTTGTTTAATGGGATAACTGTAGCTGTGCACCACTCACTGGGCATGAAGCCTGAGATGAGGCTATGATTAAACATGGCACTTAGTTGAGGTGCCAGTTCATTTTGTAGTTCATGTAGTACACAGCCCGGGATGTCATCTGGTCCCATGGATGCTGTATTCTTAGCTTTGGAGAGTGTGGTTTCTACCTGTGTGGCCGTGATTACCGGAATTTGGCGATCTTTTGGTATTGAGAGGTGGGGGGGGGAGGTGAAGTTAGCACTAAATCGATCTGCCAGGATATTGGCAATATCCTTGGGATCAGTCTATTTAATGACATTCTCTTGTAGCTCAGAGCAGATCTGAGCATTGCCATTTAGATTCTTGACATAACTATAAAATGCCTTGTGGTTGTCTTTGGAATCTTTGGCAATTTTATTTTCGTAACTAGCTTTGGATGATTTTATGTGGGATCTCAGCTACTTACTGAGGCTGGTGAGGGAGTAAGTAATTATAATTACTATAAGTAATAAGTAATTAGTAATCTCTGTAAGTAATTTAGTGCACCACTGACAGATGCATGATTCAGCAACAGAACAGTACATTTGTCTGTAAGTACCTTAGTGCACTACTGGCAGATGTATAATTCAGTAACAGACTGTTACATTTCTCTGTAAGTACTTTAGTGCACCACAGACAGATGCACAATTCAGAAACATAACCACACATCTGTTGTCTGGTGGTCAGCAGATACTTGAGTTAAATGACCATAACTCCTATCTGTTGAGATCAGGGGAAAGCAGTTGTAAAGGAGAAGGCACAGTGCACACCACAGTGTCATAATACATTTTTTGTAACTATCTTAGTGCACCACAGATGGATGCCTGATTCAGTAAGAGAATGGTACATTTTTCTTTAAGTAATTTAGTGCACCACTGACAGATGCACGATTCAGTAACAGAATGGTACATTTGTCTGTAAGTACCTTAGTGCCCCACTGACAGATGAATGATTCAGTAACAGACTGTTACATTTCTCTGTGAGTACTTTAGTGCACCAGTGACAAATGAATGATTCAGAAACAGAATTCATTTCTCTGTAAGTACTTTAGTGCACCACTGATGAATGAATGATTCTGAAATGGAATGGTTCATTTTTCTGTAAGTACTTTAGTGCATGACTGACAAATGATTCAGAAACAGAATGGTACATTTCTCTGTGAGTAATTTAGTGTACCACAGTCAGATGCACAATTCAGAAACATAACCACACATCTGTTTTCTGGTGGTCAGCAGATACGTGAGTTAAATGACCAGCACTCCTACCCATTGAGCTTAGGGGAAAGCAGTTGTAAAGTAGAAGGCACGGTGCACAGCACAGTGTCATTGTGCTCCACTTACATGTTAACATAGAGGTGATGAAATGGTAGAAGACACAAATCCAAAGGGCATGTAGCATAGTACTTTATGTACCCGAAATGGTAATTACTCACAAGTATGGTGTCTCTGAATGTATTTTCAATTGGAAGAATGTGGAAATAAGTGGAAAGCAGCCCTAACAAAAAATTAAAAAGACCTGGATTTGAGCTCCCCATACCAGAGGTCCCTATACAGTATGACAGGGGCATACTCTGCATATTGTGTATAGTCAAAGTACATTTGGCACTGGTGGGGCATATTAATCTAAGGGTGCATTTTCAAGCAGAATGTGTGCACTACATATATATAGACTGTGATTTGCTTTGGGATTAAAAAAATGTTTGAAATTAGAGATAAATGTGAAGAACTGGTAGTATAAGCTACTTAACCTGTTTTGATTTTGACAGCATATATAGACAGTTGGCTATTTAGCTAGGTAAACAGCTTTATAGATAGAGGCAGCTTGTTAGGTGGTTAGAAAGAAAGATGAGCAGATAGATACACAGATGGATACATAGTTATAGAGGCAGACAGGCAGAATGACAAAGGGACTGACAGACTGAAAGACAGATGGATAGACAGGTAGTATGTACAGTGTTAAATGCATGCATATGTATGAATATGTGTATAGCTCTTGTACATCTGTACCCCCTCTTCTAAGAATTAAACTCTGTCAGGTCTTTACATTTAGAATCCTCACACTGTTTCTGCAGTGGCAATACAGAGTTTAGTACAGCGATTGAGAAGAAAAAGCTCTGATGTTAATTGTATTATTGATGGTATGGAGCTGTTTTGTGTGAAATGTGAGCTGAATCATGACTTCTGATATCTGTGTCTTGTGCCATTATAAGCAGAACCAACCATCAGAACTGGGCAACATTGGTGTGTATTGTGACATACTATCAGTCCTAGCATATTTTTCATTTTAAATGATTGACAAATGCCACTCAGACTAGAAAACTGCTCTAAACAGCCAAGGATATGTCACAGGGATGCTCTAACTGAAAAGTAGCTGCTTTGCCACGTAATAAAGCAGTTTTATTAATATTCACTCATAAAGTCCAAATAACTTAAAATTAAGCAAATGTGGCCAAGTTTAACCTCTCAGAACTATTCAACTTTGCAAAGCCATTTGCCTGAGCATCACGGAAGCAGAGATTCCTACATTTTCAAATTGCAGAATTGTTTGAATAAGAAAGTTAAGAAACACACGTACATTCTTTATGCTATAGACAGAGCAGTGGAAGCCATTTACAGTTCATTTTTATCATATGATTTTCAGCCTAAAATAAGTGAAAGGTTATGCTTAATAGATACGTTCAAGATGAAGATAATCTGTTGACATTTTTGTCAGGTGCTTATACGAACTGTTCGAAAACTAAGGGTTTGATCACACAAAAGATAAACAATTTACTGACAGGACAGTGACTGGACTGGACGATATGAACTATTTCAAAAGTTGCTGCTAGAAGTGAGTTTAACTTTGGAAAAGGCTCTCAGATTTCTTTAGAGGCTGAATTAGTAAAGAGACAAATATTAATATACGTACAATATATGATTTGCTTGAGTTAAATGCAAAGAAAATGGCAATTTACTTAAAAAGTATGATACTAGTCAAAGAAAGCATTTGCATGAGAAGCAGACAAATACAAGCTTGGGGAAATACATGAGATGTAACTCTGTACTGAATCAGGGCAGTGTGTCAAATGCATAGAAGATGTAAGATATGCAAAAACATAAGGTATTTTGCTGTTGTTTATAAAAATAATCAAGTAAAAGAAGTATTCACTGAGAATAAAACTGAGGGAAACCTTCAGAAAGCACTTTCATGGGTTATTTGACCATTATGCCAAACACTGAATCAGACTGGGATGTCAAACTTCCAGTACACAGGGCCTTAGTAAACTTTAAAATAGATACAGGAGATGATGGTACTTTGGTAAATTGTGGCACTTGGAAAATCATCTTGAAGCATCCTTATTTGCATCTGTTGCAGGAAGGACAGATAAACATATGTAGCCCTACAGGAAAACTCAAAAATTATGCTTTTGAGATAAAGGAATAAGGCCGTGACTACAGCCCAGGCAGCCCAAGTTTAAGTAGCCGCTCAAGCAATTGATGCTGCAGGAAAGGTAGATGGTGAGGAAATCATTCTATATTGTGCAACTTATAAACAAAGGTATGGCATCTAAGTCCAAGGAAGTCATTGTTCTACTGTATTCAACATTCATCAGACCTATCATTGAGTACAACGCCCCCTGTGGTATGTACCTAACCAGGCATATTCAACAACTTGAACGTCCACAGAGGCTCCTCACTAAAAGAATACAGAGCATAAGTAACATGTCCTATGTGGACTGTCTCAAGGTCCTATCCATGTTGTCTCCTGCAGGCTGTTAAGGGGAGATATATGCCTAGCATACAGACCATTGTCACACACCACTCTGATGGACCTTCTGCATTTCCACAAAATAAAAAACAGCACCAGAATTACCCGTTCTAAAGATGTAAACCTTGCCTGTGATATAAATAGGACCTGCTGGAGAGATAGGTATGTATCACAGAGACTACCCTGTCTATGGAACAGGCTCCCCATCCATGTGAAGCAGAGTTCCTCCCTAACCCAATTCAAGTGCAACTTGGATAATTGGATGGGTAAATGGAAATTCATCCCTGGTTTGGCACCTATGTCTCTAATGGACACAGGTAACCTGTAAATGGTTCATCTCCCAGGCCCATGCTTACACTTATTAAGGGTATCAGAACTTGTCTGAGATTTGGGGTGCATGGCTAGGCTTAAAAAGGGCCGTGCGGTCTTTAGCATAGTAAACACCTATGAACTTTTGAACTTATGGGTGTGCCCATCTGTGGGTTTGGGGCATGCACACACTTAGGAACACATTTGAGCAACTTACTTTCCTTAGTGGACACTGGAAAAACAACTATGCAGTGCTTCCTGTGGGTGGGTGAGAAGGTCCTGTTGAAGTCAGGCCTTGTGAAAGTGAGGGCTGATTCAGTACTAATGCCCATTGCATCCTACATTCATTGATTGTTTCTGGGCAGGCACATTGGTGCTGAGCATTGCAAAAACAAAGTCAAAAAATCCTGAACCACCCCTGATGGCTGTATAAATAATGGCTCCTCCTGATGTGCCCCAATCCCAAGTGATTGAGGAATGAATGGGCTGGTTGGCTGCGGGGGGTGATGATTGAAAGACAGCATGTGTAAAGGTGTAACAAAAAAGTCTATAGGCAGATTCCTAATAATGTCTGAGTGGAGAAGGTAAAAGGGTAAGATCTGTTTTTATGTGCTACAAGATCCATAAATATTGTGAGAATAAATAATTGTGGTTGTTTTTGCTGAAAAAGGTCTGTTCATCTACAACCAATAAAGATAAAGTGGAAGCCAAACACTGTCCTGTATGCACTGATCATATGAAGAAGAGTGTCGTTTCCAATATTCTCTATAGTAGAGACAAAATTCAAATGTATGCAAGCACTTGGTGTGATTAAAAGTGTAACTGAACTGACTGTGTGGTGCGCAGCAATAGCTCCAGTTATAAAAAAAATGGAAAAGTGAGAATATGTGTTGATTTAAAAAAATAAATTATGTAGTCTTTGGGGGAAAGCTTCATTCTGCCTAATCCAGAGGATACTGTAACTAAACTGGCTGGTGCCAAACTTGGAAAGGATTTTCGCAAATACTTTTCAGAGACATACTCAAAAACTAGCAATCTGTATTATTCTGATTGGAAGGTTTTGTATATTAAAAAAATCTGACATTTAGTACAACTTTAGTACCAGAAATTTCATCAGATGAAGAGTAATCTGTTGAAAGGGGATACAGGTATTATTGTTGTCATGGGCGATGTGCTAGTGTTTGGCCTGATAAAGAAACAAATGCCGTAAGATTGAGGCATTACTTTAGATTGTTAAAAGCTCTTGGGAGGAAGGTGAATAGAGAGAAATGAAAACTTTGGAAAGTCCGAAATCCAGTATTTCATCCACAGCATACACATCCAAGCAAGGTCAAAGTCACAGTCAAATTAAAAAGTCTAACCTTTGTAACCAAACAAGCACTAGGCATGATAGGTTTCTTAGCCAGGCTTCTACGAGTGCTATCCATGCTGCTATGTCCACTGTCAGATTTATTAAAGAAAGCTGTACCTCGGTCATAATGGAATAAAGCTGTACCTTGGTCATGGTGGAAATGTCTCCCTCCTCAAGCTACCTCTCTATTGTGCTCATTGCTTTATATTTTTCCATGTTCCTGCTCTAGCCCAGGTTAATCTCCCTCCTCAGGCTACCTCTCTGTTATGCTCATTGCTTTATATTTTTCCATGTTCCTGCTCTAGCCCAGGTTAATCTCCCTCCTCAGGATACCTCTCTATTAGGCTCATTGCTTTATATTTTTGTATGTTCCTGCTCTAGCCCAGGTTACTCTCCCTCCTCAGGCTACCTCTCTGTTATGCTCATCGCTTTATATTTTTCTCTTCCTCATTTCTTCTGGCATTTCTACTCAGTTATTATATTGCTCCCTACACCTTACTACCCAGACTTACTCCCTAATTTTCTCTCAGGTTATTATCTCCTGCAATCATTTTTTTGTATTAATTGTTATCTGCACTGTTGGTATTATATTTTTAACTGTATATTATTCTTGTATTTCTGGAGCTTTTCTCCCCGGGCCTCCACTGAAAATGGATATCTATCCAGTTAACAAATGTAAAATAAAAAAAATAAATAAATAAATGTTCAGGCTCAATCATTGTCAAAGTTAAACAAATACTGACGTCTGCACCAGTGTTTGTCTACTGCAATGATGTTTACAAAGCAATTGCTGTAGGTAATGATGCCAGTCTAAATGCTGCTTAATTACAGATGAATGGAGACATTTTAAGACATATCGTTCATTACTGCAGAATGCTAACTGATACACAACAAAGATGTTCAAAATTCGAAAAGGAGAGTTTTGCAAGTGTGGAGGCATTTGTGAAGTAAGTACTCAGGATACCTATTGCAGCTGAAGAGTTTCCATCTCCAGATAGACTGAAAACCACTGGTTCTTCTCATTAATTTTCCCTTGGTTTGGACAAAGTGCTGCCAAGATGGCAATGGTTGATAATGAGCCTAAGATGTTTCCATGCCAGAACATTCCATGAGCCTAGATAGCAATTAAATTTGGCTGACATGTTGTCCAGAAAACTAGGACCACTACCTCATCAGAAATATTCTGATAACAATGAAGTTCCTGGATATGTGTAGAGCATTATGCCAAACCAATCAGTGACTACAAAATGGCAATGGACAGTAAAACAAACTATGGAACATGACACTCAGTTACAGTCATTAAATATGTAAGTGATGGATGGCATAACTGGTAAGGGCCTACTGTACACACTCAAAATTTCACATAACCGAAGACTATAAAACCAAGCCAAGATCGCTGAAACTTCACATGAATGAACGATCACAAAGCTGAACTATTTTCCAGGGTAAGTAACCACTGGGACAAAAACTCACAGAGAGCACACTGCACCATCTACAACCTACAGAAGTGGAGGGCTACTCCCCCCACACCCCCAATGTGGAGGTCTGTGTCCTCCCACTCTCCCAATTAAATATACCAACTCTGGGATTACATTACAGTGAGGAAAAGGGTAAATATCCCCTTGCTGGCTCACTGGTTGCTTACCCTGGTAAACAGTTCAGCTTTGTCATTGTTTGTTCATGTGAAGTTTCGGCATTCTCTGCTTGGTTATATGGTCTTTATTTCTGTGAAAATTTGGGTATATAAAGTGGACCCACTGGTAAACATAGACAAGGCATCTAATGTAGAAATACCAAATCGTCAGATCCCAGTTGTCTGAACCCAATTGTTTTTTAACTTCACCAAGCTAGAATTGTTGTATCTTCTTCACAACAAGCCAAAGTGCTATAACAAGTGCATGAAGGACACCAAGGCCTAAATAAGTTTCATGAATAAACCAATATGTCTAAATGGTGGCCTGGCATCAACATGGATATCACAAAGCTTGTGTCATAGTACCAGTTTTGCATAATACATAAACCAAGGGATAGCAGAGACCCATTACTACCTATTACTTTACCAAAGGGTCCATGGCTGGAAATAGCTGTTTACTTATGTAGCTTCAAAGGAAAGAGTGAACTTGTACTACTGGACTATTACTCTCAAGTTAAGCACATATTACATGGGCCAGTCTCAACCAGACAACAAATTATTGCCAGATTTAAGATGATGTTTACCGTTATGATATACCAATTAAACACCAATAGTGGTACACAGATTGTATTCAGGTATTTTGAGCAATTTGCTGAGGACTGTACCTCCATATATACTACAACATCAAGTTCTCACCATCCACAGTCCAATAGAACTGCTGTAAGAGAAGTCCAAACTGCTAAAACATTCTCCTCCAACCTGATCTTCATAAAGCTCTTAAGTCTTACTGTCCTTATCCGCAACATACTACTGACTGGACTAAGCTCTGCACTTAGGAATATAGGAACAGTGGAAAAATACTAAGCAAGTGGCAACAGTGACCAGAAGAGGCATAGCCATACAGATCTTTAAGTAAGCCCACTTAAATGTTCTTGATATTCTTTACAAGTACATAATAGTGCTCATCCTCACATCAAAACATGAATAACACAAACCAGTAAAACTCGACAGTACCTGCAGCACTTCTCGACCGTCCAAAGTGTATTGTGTGCTAAAGATGTTGCAAAACCCGGTCACGTAAATAATATCACCAAATTGCAGAACAAGAAAGACTCCAATAAGACGTATACACAATGTTCAAGTAAATGTTCCACATGAATAATATCCCAAATGAACAGCAATCTTTATTCTGGTAAAATAAATAAAAACATGGAGTAAAGCGCTTTTCGTCCCGCTAAGTAGCGGAACTTCTTCAGACTGACCAGAATACAATTTAAAAGACATTTAAATAGCTGGTTTTGGCACCAAAACAACCCCGTAACCAGGCAACTATCAACATTGTCTAACAAGCAACAACAACAACGTTACACTTGAATACTAATTGAATATACTAAACAATAGGTACAACACTAATAGTCATCTAAAAAAACATAAACCATAATAATAATGCAAATATTAAATTCAGTACAATCTATAATATAATATATTATTAACAATTCATCTAAAACATAATTATAAATGTGATTATCGTTAAAATATTTATAAATAATCCTAATCACAAAACATAAATGCCGCCAATATCTATACACTAATAAAATCCAACATTGAAAAGTGTGTGTCATGTATTAAAAGGTATAACATAATATGCGATGCACAAAAAATATGAAATTATACATGTATATACATATACATAAATGGGAACTGTAATACTCTAGTAAATATTCAATTATTAAATTATCAAATTGTAAACCCAAATATTTTAACACATATGCATTTTGAAATTTACATAACTAAGCCAGGATAACTATTTTATGCTATAAATAGTTTACCTTCGTAGACTCCTTAATTTCAATATGGGGTATATAGAACATGTCTCATTTAAACCTGGTAATACACAAACATGGCAGCGCAATTGCCAATATAATTCTAATACTTCTAGTAAAACTTGTTCGGGGCCATCTCTTCCATCTGAAACAACAGAATCAATTGCTTTAAATGAAAATGTATGATGGATGTTTTCTGTAGCATGTTTAACCAGCGCGTTATCTAATTTCTTTGTCCTGATAGCATATAAGTGCTCATAAACACGCTCACGCAATTTCCTATTGGTTTTGCCAATGTAAGAAGCAGGGCAGAGATGACACTGAGCTAGATAAACCACGCCTTTGGATTGGCAATTAAATTTATGTTTTACTTTATAAGACACTCCTCTGATGGTGAAAGATTCACCTGTAGACATATGTATACAATATTTACACATGTTACACTGGAACATACCCTTTCTATTAAAAGATGAAAATGTGTAAACATTGTTTTGTAATATTTGTTTCAAATTTCTGCCTCTTTTCCAAATAATTTTGGGTTTAGATGATAATTTGTGACCTATATCTCGGTCTGTTTTAATCATGTTCCAGTTTTTATTCAAGATAAAGGTAATCAAATCACCATCAGAACTGCATGGAGTAATGAAGCCCAGGCTAGTAGAAAACAAATTGGTATTATGTGATTCTGTTGTATGGTGTGAATTCAGGCCAAGGATAGGTAAATAAACACCGGAGTCTCTCTTATAAATAACTTCCTGAACTATAGACTCTAAAAATTGTATGGGGTAACCCCTACTTAAAAACATACTTTGTAACAATTTACATTCATCATAAAAATCATCTGTTCTTGAAGTCAATAGAATTACCTACCTAGATGTTGATCTACGTAAGGATTATGGTAACCAGATTTTTTATGCAAAAATATACAGGAAAGAAACTTATTCCAACACTTTCTTACATTACCATAGCAATCACCCAGTACACCAAAAGAAGTCCGTTGTCAAAGGACAGCTAGTGAGAGCGGCACGTATGACTTCAAGAACAGATGATTTTTATGATGAATGTAAATTGTTACAAAGTATGTTTCTAAGTAGGGGTTACCCCATACAATTTTTAGAGTCTATAGTTTAGGAAGTTATTTATAAGAGAGACTCCGGTGTTTATTTACCTATCCTTGGCCTGAATTCACACCATACAACAGAATCACATAATACCAATTTGTTTTCTACTAGCCTGGGCTTCATTACTCCATGCAGTTCTGATGGTGATTTGATTACCTTTATGTTGAATAAAAACTGGAACATGACTAAAACAGTCCGAGATATAGGTCACAAATTATCATCTAAACCCAAAATTATTTGGAAAAGAGGCAGAAATTTGAAACAAATATTACAAAACAATGTTTACACATTTTCATCTTTTAATAGAAAGGGTATGTTCCAGTGTAACATGTGTAAATATTGTATACATATGTCTACAGGTGAATCTTTCACCATCAGAGGAGTGTCTTATAAAGTAAAACATAAATTTAATTGCCAATCCAAAGGCGTGGTTTATCTAGCTCAGTGTCATCTCTGCCCTGCTTTTTACATTGGCAAAACCGATAGGAAATTGCGTGAGCGTGTTTATGAGCACTTATAGGTTAATAGGTTCATAGGTTTATAGGTTCATACGAGGCTATCTGCCCTGGGGCAATTATAAGCCTAGCCCGATTCTGTATGTCTTACGCCACCCCTTGATATAAGTTCATAGGTTCATACTAGGATATCTGAATGCTATCAGGACAAAGAAATTAGATAACGCGCTGGTTAAACATGCTACAGAAAACATTCATCATACATTTTCATTTAAAGCAATTGATGCTGTTGTTTCAGATGGAAGAGATGGCCCCAAACAAGTTTTACTAGAAGTATTAGAATTATATTGGCAATTGCGCTGCCATGTTTGTGTATTACCAGGTTTAAATGAGACATGTTCTATATACCCCATATTGAAATTAAGGAGTCTACGAAGGTAAACTATTTATAGCATAAAATAGTTATCCTGGCTTAGTTATGTAAATTTCAAAATGCATATGTGTTAAAATATTTGGGTTTACAATTTGATAATTTAATAATTGAATATTTACTAGAGTATTACAGTTCCCATATATCTATATGTATATACATGCATAATTTCATATTTTTTGTGCATCCCATATTATGTTATGCCTTTTAATACATGACACACACTTTTCAATGTTGGATTTTATTAGTGTATAGATATTGGTGGCATTTATGTTTTTTGATTAGGATTATTTATAAATATTTTAACGATAATCACATTTATAATTATGTTTCAGTTGAATTGTTAATAATATATTATATTATAGATTGTATTGAATTTAATATTTGCGTTATTATTATGGTTTATGGTTTTTTAGATGACTATCAGTGTTGTACCTATTGTTTAGTATATTCAATTAGTATTCAAGTGTAACGCTGTTGTTGTTGCTTGTTAGACAATGTTGATAGTTGCCTGGTTACAACGTTTTTATGGCACCAAAAACGGCTATTTAAATGTCTTTTAAATTGTATTCTGGTCAGTCTGAAGAAGTTCCGCTACTTAGCGGGACGAAAAGCGCTTTACTCCATGTTTTTATTTATTTTACCAGAATAAAGATTGCTGTTCATTTGGGATATTATTCATGTGGAACATTTACTTGAACATTGTGTATACGTCTTATTGGAGTCTTTCTTGTTCTGCAATTTGGTGATATTATTTACGTGACCGGGTTTTGCAACATCTTTAGCACACAATACACTTTGGACGGTCGAGAAGTGCTGCAGGTACTGTCGAGTTTTACTCATCCTCACATCAAACAAGACTGCATTGTATAACTCTGGCGTAATTTTATGTCTACCCATCCAATGATCAAAATGAACCTTAAAGCTAGACAAAATAGCACTTTGCTTGACCAGAAATGGTAACTTATTCCAAAGGTTCAGAATACATTGAGTTAAGGGAACTTATCCTTCCTGCAGGTTTTGCTTATTTTTTGGTGTTACTTCCATAGTACAGGTGTTTTTAAAGTTACTGATTTTGTGGTGTACTTCAGATTATCAAAATTTCAAAATTTTTGAACATCATATGGTAAAGAACCATATGATCAAAGTTTTAAAACTAAACTAAAACTAATCAGGTTTAGTCCTAATCCTGATTGACTTCTTTGAAGCAGTCACCAAAGCCATAGATGAGAGTAAGGTAGTTCACACAGCTTATCTAGATCTTGCCAAGGCTTTCGACACCATCCCCCACTCTGGGATTATAGATAAGCTCACCAAACTAGGTATATATCCATATGTCACAAGATGGGGTGCAAAATGGCTCACAGACAGAACCCACACTGTGAAAGTAGCAGATTCCAAATCTAACTTCAGACCAGTGACAAGTGGAGTACCACAGTGTTCAGTCCTGGGTCCTCTCCTGTTTGGTATCTACTTCTCTGAAGTATAGGCTAACACAGAAGGTCTTTAGCTAACAAAGTTTGCAGATGACTGCAAACTAGGAGCCATAATCAAAACTCCTAATGATGTGGACATACTACAAAAGGGCCTCACTGAGACAGATGCCTGGTGTCAAAGCCATGGCCTGAAGCTCAATGCCAAAAAGTGTATTGTCATCCCCTTTGGTAAAATCTCTGTACCCATGAACTACCACATAAGTGGTAGTCTACCTAACGGTGAAAGTGTGATAAGAGACCTTGGGACACAGGTGGACAGTAATCTCTCCTTTGATAACCACATCGCCATAGCGTTAGGAAATCCTTCTATGTGGCTCACCTCATCACAAAAGATTTCTCATCCAGAAAAAAAGAGGTCATTGTTCCCCTCTACTCATCACTCATTAGTCCCATTATAGAGTACAACGCCCCTTTTGATATGTACCTCACAAGACATCTACAACAACTGGAAAGGCCACAGAAATACCTCACAAAGAGGATTACTGGCCTCAAACAGATGCCCTATGCAGACCGTCTCAAAAATCTCCAGCTTTACTCTGTCGCATATCGCCTACTCAGAGGCAATCTCTGCCTAACATACAAAGCTATGTCAAACCCAGAGCTGTGGACATGCTCCACTTAAGTAAATCCCAATCCCTCTGAGCTACACGCTCTAGGGGCCTAAACCTTGTCACCACAATAAACAGAACATGCTGGAGGGATAGAGTCCTGTCCCAGAGACTTCCCATACTCTGGAACAGACTACCTATCTATGTCAAACAGAGATCCTCATTAACACTCTTCAAGAAAAATCTTGCTGATTGGATGGGAAATAGGAAATTCACCCCAAGGATCACTTTTGTGGCTCTGCTCGATGGGGGCACAGGAAAATAATTTTCTTGGGTGGCGAAAGCCAGGGTACTTTTTTGGCTAGGCTTATATAGGCCCTAGGGCTAATAGCCTAGTACCTACCTATGAACCTATGAACATCAAATAAAAACAAAAATAAAAACAAAAAACAGTTCCTTTTACATTTTTGCAGGCAGCAAGTACCCCTGCACCCCCCACCCCCTGCTAATTAAATATGCCAACTCTGAGATCGCACTATGGAGAGGAAAATGGTAAATTTCCTGTTCTGCGCTGTACGTCAATCTCCATTCAGAACATTCAAAGTTTTAAAACTTCATTCATATGGTCCTCAGCCATATGATGTTTGAAGTTTTGAAACTTTGATCATCTGATGTGGACCCAATGTTTCATGTCTGGAAAAACTAGACATAGGTCATCTTGAAGATGGAGAGTAAATGGGACACAAATGGTCCTAAATGTTAAAAATGGTTGATGGTGCCATTGTAAGGTGTTAACATGAGACATAAACAGGCCATTCCTGAAGAGTCTTAACAAGAAAATTTGTACATTAGCGAGTCATGTTTACATGTTCAAACCAAGGATAATGAGGTTGTTAGCCAACCAAAGTCTTCCAACTCTGTCAAAGGCCTTACCTTAGCCAGCTGACTGAAACAAAAGTGGAAGTTTTGATAAAGAAACGATTTACAAAGACACTCAGACTATCTCAGACATAAATGTCTTACACATAAAGAAGGTAGTTCCAAATGCTACCCAGACAAATCCAATCCTTTTGTCTAATTCTGCTTTCCTCTACAGTTTATTGTCTGGTAAAAAGGCCACTAGTGGCCATCAAGTGTGTCTACTGAAGCATTACTGTTAATGCAGTTGTATCCGTGAGCAGATAAGTGACTGATTCATTTTCTTAAATATTAAAGATAGATTGCGAATTGCCTTTAAATCTACTGAGAATTGTTTAACTATCTTTGAAAGATGCTTTTGAAATATGTAAAGCATTTTAAAATCCTATCCTAACCTCTAGCACCATCCTACAGTATATCCCTGCCAGACTCAATTAATGATGATTTCCCTATATGGGTCCAAAGATTCTCCCCCCCACCTCCGTCGTCCTCATAAATTCAAGAAATGCCACAAACTAACCAACTTAAACCCAGAGACTCTCAACAACTACCTTTCTGCCATTGACTGGACCTTCTTCTATCATCTCTCTTGACGATGCAGTCCTCCAATTCATCTCTATCTTTCTTAACCCTCTAAACTCCCTAGCCGCCCCCCGGGACTGTTCTAGTAAAGTCACTGTCTTCCCTCTGGCTCACCAAATCAACCCTATCCCTTATCCAAAACAGCGACTCCACTTGGAAACTCTGGATAAAGACAAAATCACACATACACCTCCAGAAATATAGAAAACTCTGTAAACTGGCCAAAAAATACATAAACATTGACAAAAAAATCTTCTATCACACACTCCTGACTACACAACCTAAAAAAATAAAAAAATATCGAACACTGTCAACCAAATTCTCCACTCAGGAAAGCCCTCAGCACCAAACCCCTGTGCAAACAATTCACCCCAGGAAACTGCCTCCATCTTTAACATCTACTTCATAGATACCATCAGCAAATTCATGCCAAAATCCAACCAAAAAAAAACTCACCTCCAGGCACCCCCTCATCTAAAAAAATGCCCTCTGTCACATCAACCCATATCTATCAGCTACATTAGAAATCATCTACTCAAGCTCAATAATTGCCCCCATCTGCTAATAACTTGCCACCTCTCTTCCTAAAAGCTGTCCCCAACTCCATAGCATACCTAGTCTCTATATTCATTAACCGCTCAATTAGTGAATCCACTGTCTCTACTCTCTGGAAGAAATTCCACACCATTCCTATTCACAAAGGTGGAAATTCAGTAGAACTTTCTAACTATCGCCCAACTGCCATACTCTCTCCCCTATCCAAAATTCTTGAGCACTGTGTGCATATGCAACTCATGTCTTATCTCACTCAAGAAAACCTTATAACCCCCTACCCAGCATGGCTTCTGCCCCCACCACAGCACCACTACAGTTCTCATCTCTTTTACTAAGTCTATCTCTCTAGCCAGAGACAATAATAAACTAGTGTCCTGCCTTTTCTTGGATCTCTCAAAAGCCTTTGACATTGTCTCCCACCCCTCCTTCTCTCCAAACTTTCTCAACTCAACATCTCCCCTTCTACTACCTCTTGGCTTTCCAACTACCTCACGAACAGACAGCAAGCCATGAAATGGCTCTCTGCTCTTTCTGCCTTCCTCCCTATAAAAATGGGAGCCTCACAAGACTCAATTCTCACCTCCCTTTTTTTTAACATTTTTACTAATCAACTGTACACATCCTGCCCACAGTCATCCCCTATACAGTATGTGGATGACTCCACTATCATCACCATTGCTGACGGGTCTATATCAGAAGATCGAAGTTTCAAAACTTTGAATCTTATATGGTTGACACCATATGATCAAAGTCTTGAAACTTCAAATCTTTTAACAGAGATCTCCGTACAGCACAGAAAGGGAAGATTTCCCTTGTTTTCTTTAGTGGTTGTGTTGTTTTATTTGGTTTTGTTTGTAGTGGGTACATTTTGTTTCCATTTGTCGACCATATCAGATTGAAGTTTGAAACCCCGACAGATAGTTTTTGAAACTTGCTGACAACCCCTCTATTGACCCCACCCAAACCACCCCCAGTCACACCTTTTGAAACTTGATAAACTAATAAACTCAACAACCAACCTCTATAGGACAACCTATCCTAACACCCCTAAATTCCTCCAAACACTTAATTCCTCTTTATCCACCCAACCTCTCTCAACAACACTTCAACAAATCTATCCTATCTCAACTCCACTACTATCATTTACGTAATTACTTATAACTCACTCACTCATCTATTGCTTGCCTACTGATCTCTGCCTGCCTAATAAAGTATATATTTGTTAAATCCAGAGCTGTTGGACATTTACCTAAAGGAAAAATCAATCCCTCTCTAAAACACACGGCTCCTAGGACAGCTACCATGTACTCCACATAAACCAGAACATGCAATCCTCTGAAACACTTCCCAGAGACGGAAACCACCACACTCTGGAAACTACTCTCTCTGCCATCAAACCTCTCTATTCATACTCTTCACTCTTGGAACAAACTGCCTATCTATATCTTTTACATGCTTCCTATTGGAATTCACCCTGAGGGCTGGGGCTGGCTGCACTGGACAAAACCACAGGAAAGGTGGCAAAGCCATTTGGGTATTTGGCTAGGAGGACGAAAAGGCCTCTAGGCCAGTAGCCTATTACCTACCCAAGAACCTATGAACCAACCTATAACCTCAATCCACATACACCACAGTATAAAGAAACCTTTAACAAAACTTAACAAACTACATAGACTTAAAAACAAACAAAAGTACACCCCAGAATCTCAATTACACATGCTTATCCTCTCCCTACTCCAACCCTCCAACCTCAAAAAAACCCATACTAATTCTAACCTCCTCTCTCTCCAACCTACTTTTGAAATTGATACAACAAAGCTGCCAGATTTTGCAGCCATCCTACTACTTACAACCACCACTGCTTCCCCTGTCATGCATCATCGCTGTCTGGAATTTCTAACCAGCTCCCTGTCGTCTCAACATCTCATCATCCACATCCATCTTAAGCTCCTCTCCCCCCTGCTCATAGCCTTCCTTGTCTCCCTTTTTTTTTAACCTTTCCCTCCCTCAGCCAGAAGAAACCATTTCTCCTACAACAATTTTCCTAACAAAAATCACCACAAGCAGAACCTCCTCAGCTACCTTCCTGCTCTTTCATGGAACAAGCTTCCTGTGTCCCTCAAAAGGATTACCTATTCCTAAGACTTCAAGAAAACTCTTAGAACTTACCTAAGTAGCACCTGGAGATGTCTCTGCAACCATCCCACCTGAAATCTTCCTCTTCCCTACTTATTCCTTTCCGTCCTCCTTCTCCTTCCCACCTCTTCCTCTCCTACATCAATTCCCTAACTTTCCTAACTTCCAGTGCTCTAATTTGACTATCAACTACTTCTATCTATTTCCCTTCCTAATCTCTCGCCCCCAGATAACTGACACTCCCACCTTACTTTATACCACCCCATTCGTTCTTCTCCCCTCACACTCTAACTCATCAAACTGCTACAGTAACCTCTCCAGACCTATATTAGGAACTCTCCTGCATTTCTTCCACTCTGTTACTCACTTCCTACTAGAATTACCTTATTTGCCAAATTATCCATTTCTTTTACAGCGATGCTCACCTATTTGACCCTATTTTATATTAACTTTTATTTGTGTGTATTATACTTTACTTGTATAATCAAATGGAGACTTAATTACTTGCTTGTTAGTTTCTGTTACTTGTATAACCTGTAGTGTGAATATATTACTTGCTTAATCAGTACTGTGAAACTTCTTATTGTATACTTCGTACTGTGGAGCTTTTCTTCCTGGGCCTCCACTAAAAAAGGGTGCAAGTTCAGTCGGACCATCCCAGTCAACAAATGTTGAATAAATAAATAAAATGTATTTCTACATGTCTGCATTCCATTCAAGAATATATACATCAAACATTTCATAAGGTTGAGGGTGTAGCTGGCCTCTCAACATGGAGGTTTATTTTCTCTTTGCTACAACAGTTCTCATACTTAAATTTGGCCCAAGCAGAGTCAATGGCTGTAAAAAAATCTAAAACTATAGCTGAGATAAGCCTTGTCTTTTCATTTCTCTGAAATATGTCCAGTGATTTATCGGCGATGCAGTTACTGGCACAAATGCTGGAAATCTTACAAAATGTTTCCCTTGTTGCGAAGCAGTTCCAGGACTGGATTCACAAGTAGCAGGACTACATCAGTAATAATCAGGGAGAGCTAAAGCAGATACCTCTATCTTTCTAGGACAGATCTGAAAGACTGCATCAGCAGCATCAGAATATTATGCAGCTGGAAATACAAATAACTCATATGTACAACAAAATATTCAGTTTGGAAAACTGTCAATGGAGGAGTAACCTCTAACTGTCAGGAATTCCTGAACCAGTGGATGACAAAGATTTACTTACCTTTTTTATATAAAACATCCTTCTCACATTAAATGTACCCATTGAGATGGACTGGATACGGACTACATCCATCAAGTAGGAAGAAGAAAAGATGGAGCTAGATTTCCAAGGCAGTTTGTAGTGAAACTTCTTTCTTTTACTGCTAAACAATGGATTCTAAGTAATATGTGCCTTTTACATAGGATCCATGTTGATGGTCCTACTGTTCACACCAGCTAGGACTACTCTAAAGGTTTGTATTTTTAACAGGCCACATTTACTGGTATCAGAAGAGAACTGAAATCTAGGGTCTTAGCACTGAGGATATTGTATCCACTAGACCTGTTGGTAGAAGTTGAAGACCAGAGATGATGCTTCACTTCCTCGGCAGCAGCATTTCATTTTTTGGGATAGTGGCAGGCCGCTACACAAATATTCAGTGTTGCCCCACAGCATGACCACAGAGAGATGGAAGAGGATGTGTGAGCTGAAAAGACGACTGAAAAGAGTCACATCAGTTTGAGATGAACTGGTACACCAACTGCCACAGAAATAGAGACCAACTCTCTGAAGAAAAAACAAATGAGCTGTCACACCCAAACAGAGCAGGGAAGATTTCTTGGTCATACACGATGTAGAAGCAAGACTTCAGAATGCTTTGCGGGTATCTGATATACAAAGTGAAGTGAGTGATGCAGATCTCATGTTTCTTCTACACCAAAGCATCCAGGTTTGACAATCAAGAAATTAATACAACTATAATGACTGAAAACAATTTTGTAGATTTACAAATGGTGATCTTATGGTAAAAAAGTAAGCAATGTCATACATCACACAGTGATATTATACAGGGTGTCACAGATATAATTAAGGAGAAGGGCTCCTCATTGTCAAATAAGAAAACTGCCAAATCAATTAAAGGATGGCTCTCTAAATAGTACAAGATGCAGGATGTTTTTCTTGTAAAGGGATTATCTAAAGGGATTGAGCCTTGCTAATTTCAGGGCTCAGTAACTTTCAAAACTGGATTTTCTTATATGTGCTTGCAGAGCTATTATTGTTTTGTTTACAAAGGCGACCTTGCCTTTGGGGAAAATGTTATGATGTTATAATTAGAAAGTTCAGCAAAATGTCTGTTGTTCATACAATTAATCCTGCATTTTAAAAGTGTTTCTTATGTGTGTATGTAATGATATAAAATACATCTTACATATTTCTGGCAAAACAGTTACTATTAATGTCTAGGCAAATTTTTTAATTGTCACAATTGTGTATGTTTGAGCATTTTAGGAAGTGTGATGTCATGGGGAGGGTTGAGCTGTTTTGACTATTAAGATGAAAACAGTAGGGTTGTCACTGACCATGGAGGGATGGCTCTATGTTTTTTCTTATGAGACACTTGGTAAGAATTTTGATAGTCAAACCAGGTTGGGGATATTTTTCAAATATATGTTTATCGAGTAGCTGAAGATAGAACAGGAGACTGCCCCCCCTGTTTTCTGCCTGCATGTCTAACATTGCAGCTCCACATTTATCTTCATCTCTAAGAGTCAGGCTTTGATACACGGGAGTTCTAGGGGTCAAGTCTGGCATAGCCCATGATAAGGTGAGGAGGGTTGAGTCAGTGGTTGGGGGGGGGGGCAGTTTGGGGATAACATGTATTTCACAGTGGTAACATAGAATGTGGGAGGGATACATCACCCAGACAAATTAATGAGAATAAGTAACAACCTTAAGCACATGAAAACTAATATTCATTGCAGGGAATCAAACATAAAAGGAAGGAGGCACTGAAATTGATTTGGAAGAATTTCCTAGCCTTAGGTATATTACGGTGAAAGATGGACAGAAAAGAGGGATAGTTGCTTTGGCAAGAAAAAAATGTTTTTACCTGTTGAGGTCTTAAGGATGAAGATAAGAGGTAGGTAATTATTGGTATAGATGTCATGGTGCAGGAATGGAAAATAGTAGCAATATTTGGGCCTATTATTGACTCCCCAAAGTTTTTCTTAAATCTTAAAGTTCCATGCACAGTGGCAAACAGTGCTTCTATATTGTGAAAGAAAATTAATTGCTGGTAATTTTAATATGGTAGTGGATTGGAAGTATGAAGGGGAATATAGTTGTAAAGAAAGAAATTTATAAGAAAAAAAGTTGTCTCTAGTTGGATGCCAGAAAATTAGAAGGATATTTAGAGATGACAGCATCCAGACGATGTGGCTTATACTTTTTTCTTCAAAATGAATTTCATCAGAACAAAACTTCCATCATTAAACCAGCCCCTTATATAATTCATTAAAGTCATGTGACCAATTAGTGTAAAAATTTCAATCACCAAAATACATAATTTTATAAGCAAGTTTAATAAAAGTGTTAAGCACTTTTGTCCAGAAACTTCAAAATGGACTTCATCAGAACAAAATGTTTAAACACAAGTACACAGCTTGGTATGAATGATGCTTTATCTTTAAGTAGCATTTTAAAATTATGCGCTGCTAAGTTATAATAATATTAACATAATTACTTTTTAATGCATACATATTTAATGTCAATTAGTTATAAAAGTTATAATTTAAAATGTTTATAAAATTGTGTTTTTTTTTGGTGATTGAAATTGTTACATTAATTGGTGTGATTCTAGCTTTGACCTCCTCATTCAGACTTCCCTTCTCCTCAACCACCCCTCCCAGATACTTGAAGCTGTTAACCTGTTCCACCATTTTCCCTTCTATTTTAGTTTTCATCTTCTTCTGATTTCCCCTTTTTCTGCTGTTACAATTGTCTTATCTATGTTCAGTTTTAACCCATGTATCTTCAAATTTGCATTCCATTCCTCTATCCTTTGCCGGTTTTCTTGCTCAGGGTCTGCCTGTAATGCTGCATCGTCTGCATACAGCAGCATTATTGATCTTTACCCTCCAGCCTATTTGCTAATGTAGTCCATCACCATCACCAATATGAACAGCAGTGGGCTCAAAGGTGAACCCTGATGTACACCCACTCAGACTGGGAACCCCTCTGTGAGTCAAACTTCTCTTGGTACTAGAGTTATCGGGTCTTTGTACATTGCTTGCACCAATTCTACCAATGTTTCTGGGATTTTGAACCATCACATGACTGCCCAAATCAGTTTTCTTGGGACCTTGTCATATGCTTTCTCCAAGTCTAGAAATGCCCAATTGGACTGATTCTTCATCACTAGCTTCTTCTCAACCATCTGCTTCACTGCAAACAATTGAGCTGCATCCTGATCTGAATCCAAACTACTCATCTCCCAGCTTACTTTCTACTACTCCTCGTAGACATTTATCAGTCACCAACTCCAGGACTTTCATGAAGTGTGATAGGAGTTTCATACCTCTGTACTACCCACAGTTATGAATGGCCCCAGTTGTGAATGCCCCCTTTGTTCTTGTACATTGACACTAGTATACTTATCCTCCAGTCATCTGGGATACACCTTTCTTTCCATGCTGCTATGAGTACCCTCAGGAGCCATTTCTTCCCTGTGTCACCCAACATCTTTATCATATCTGCTGTAACATCATCTGAGCCTGCTGTTTTCCCAAACTTCATTTTCCTCAGTGGTGTTCTTACTTCTTCTAGAGTGGGCTCCTCCTCTTCTTTCATCATAGGCTGTGTCTGGGACAGTATAGATTCTGGGGGTTTCTTCATTCAGAAGCTGTTGGAAGTATTCTTACCATCTGCCTTTAATGTCCTGTGGGTTGGTGAGCAGATTGTTGACATCCCTTTGAGTGGTGTCTATCTTCTTCATCTTTCTGTCCTTGCCTTTCAACCTGAGTTTCTTTGTGCCATTTATCGAATCACTTTCCAGAAGCTGGCAGAGTTCCTCTGATGTTTTGTTCTCTTCTCTTAGCCTCTTTGTTAACCAACCAATATTCCTTCCTAACCTGGTCCATCTTTTCTACTTCTCACTTTTTTCTGTGCTCCTTCTTTCTTTTGATTACTTCCTGGATTTCTACATTCCACTACCATATTTCCTTATGTACCTCTTCCATAACTGGCTTGGCCACATATCTGTTCAATAATACTCACATATCTTGCTTTGAGCCACTGCAATTCTTCTTCTTCAACTCCACCTATTTCCTGTTCATCCTGCGGTGCTAGAGCCCTGAGTAATTCCTTGAACTCTTGTGCTTTCTCTCCAATCAACTTCCATGTCTTCCATCTAATCTCTGTTGACCTTAGACCCTTCTCTGAACAATGCTTGCAGATGATTGTAGTTTATGTGGACCAGCTGTTTCTCTGGGGATGACTTAGCCGTCATATAGTCTAACTCAGTGACCTTTCTTTACTAGAAGGAAGTCTACCTGAGTTGTTGGCCACTCTTGCATGTGAACTTGTAACTGTCTCTCTTGTTGAACCGTGTGTTAGCCACCATCATGCTATTTGCCAGACAGAAGTCTAGAATGGCATTGCCTTCTTTATTCCTGTTGTATCACTCATATGGACACAGGCAGTCCTCATATCCTGTTCTGTCTGTCCTAATATGTGCATTCACACCAATTCATGTTGTCCTGCTTTATCTAGTAGGCCCTGTCACTGCTGTCTGAATGCACTGTTTTCCTCAATATCATAAGCCTACTGTGGAACATATACTGAAATTGTGAATAGTGCCCTATCCTTACACTGGAGTACAATTGTCATGAGTCTATCACTAATTATAATGATATCCCTTACTGCCTTCTGAAACGTTTCCCTCACTACAATTCCCACCCCATTTCAAGTATTTCCTCCTCCTAAGTTCTAGACTCTGGATCCCAAGCCAAGTGACTTTGCTGTACTACCCTTCTAGCTTGTCTCTTGGATACATAAGATGTGCTATCTCCTCCTTACCATCATGCCATTCACTTTCAAGCTGCATTCTGTCAGTGAACCTACACTGAGTGTAGAAATTCTTAGTTCATGTTTGGCAGGTTTATCCCACTGGCCAGCCAGTAGTTTACTGACCAAGGGCCACTGGGCTGTATGGCAGGCACACACTGGCCAATTGTGGCACATACACCCCTCCCATCATTAGCATGGGTCCCTGGTGTAGGTTAGAGTAGGCCAGGTTCTCAACCTCTTTATCACTAGTAACTACCCATGCTCATTTTGGCAACATTAGTCAACATAACTGAATCATGTACAGACAATTTTTACACCACTGAGTGACTGTGATCTGTGTTCTGCTATCTTGAGAATACTGCTCACCACAGTTAATGCCTAAGGCAGTCTGTACATACAACTCTTTCCCCTTATAGGCACCATCTAGACTCTGCAACTTTATTATTAAGTCAGTTTTGAGGTGGAAACACTTGGCATGTTTTGGTAGATGGGAGGAACCTCACAGAGACACAGCTGCACAGAGGCAGCTATACCCACAGAACTAACTCAAAAACAAAAAAAAAACAAGCAATCCTGGTGGAATCACAATATCAATTGGCTGTATAACAGCTGGAAGAAAATTATGGCAAAAAATGTGAGGTGCTACACACATCAGGATAAAAGCACTCTTATCAAACTAGTCAAACAACTCAGAGGACGAATAAAGTCTACCAAAGCCAAATCTGAGGTAAATTTGACCTCCCTGGCCAAGACCAACCACAAGACACTCTTTAGCTATGTTTGCCACTTCAAAGGCAATATACAGTTGTGCGCAGATCTCATTGTAAATGGAGCAACTTATACTGAGCCAATAAAATGGAGCCAAGAGAGATGGAGGGTTAATATTGGTGCCCTAAGATAGTAGGCTATGTACATGTTGGTTTACAAAGTCCATTAAACATGTCGGAGAAGCAGACAAATGCAGGTTTTGTAAAACAGAACTGGAAACAATCACACATCTTGTTGCTGGTTGTGACATACTAATGGCAGAAAGACTGTATACTGAAAGGCATAATAATGTGGCTTGCACCGGAGATTGTGCAAATGTAATGGTATTGAAGTAGCTGCCAAACATGAGCCACAAAGCATCATAGAAAATGATGAAGTCTACATCTCATGGGATCACCCATTACCAACAGTTCAAAAGACAGATGTTAGAAAACAGATATAGTGGTCTATGAAAAGAAGACAAAAGTAGCATTGATTATTGAAATCACCACACCCAGTGACTGCAGTGTCTTATGTACAGAGAGACACAAGTTCATAAAATATCAGGATTTTCAGGCAGAAATGAGAGCAATGTGGAAGAAAGATACCCAGTCAGTTCCAATAGAAGTAGGAGTGACAGGTCCTATAAAAAAGAATCTACAATTGTATTTAGATATGTTACCAAAACATGTAACCACATATGAATTGCAGAAGGAGTCATTGCTAGGCACATTGTGGGTGCTGCAAAGAGCACTTCTAGATGACATCAAAGATTAAAACAATACTATTTTATTTATTTATTTATTTATTTTATTTTACATTTGTTAACTGGGTAGAGTCCAGCTGGGCAAGTAGCCCATTTTCAGTGGACACCCAGGGAGATAAGCTCCATGACAATACTACAAAAAAGATTACAAAAATTTTTAAAAGATTTACAATATACAAAAAGGTTTGACAGTTGCCAACAATCACAATTTACAAAAAGATGAAAGTAAAACAGAAAACATTACATTTCTTAAGCCTTATTAGAGACAGTAAAATGAAACTCATAAGATATATAACTAAAAACCATTGTGACATTTTCATTTGGTAGAAGTAAGGCAAGAAAAGAGCAGACTAGAAAACATTTGATCGAAGGTATGAGAAACTAGCCAGGAGTATTACAGGAGCATAGCCATTGTTGAGTAAAGTATTCCTTTAGGAGTTTTTTTGAAGCTATGACGATCTGTGTTTTTTAAGATATTCTGGGGTAAAAGGTTCCACTGTTTGGCTACTTTGAAGGAGAAGAGAGAGTCACCAAAGTAATTATGGGACTTTGTAACCTTGAGTCTAAGTTTATCGGATGATCTAAGGGTCCTGGGGTTGGTATTTAGCTGCACTAGGTTGGAGAGTGCAGGGCAGTTTTCAGGTTTGTGGATAATGGAGTGGGCAGTGGTGAGCTGATTGAGTAATAACAGATTGGAAAATTCAAGTCAGTGTAGTTTTTGAAGAGCAAGGCAATGATGGGTCCTGTGGGGTATATTAGCAACAAATTTTGTTATTTGTTATAGCAGGAATCAAGTAGATGTAAATCAGAATTGTGTAGCCAGTGAAAAGATGAGAACAGTAGAGAGGAGTAGATAGGAGGTGAGATCTGCCTATGGCTAGTCTGGCATTTTGAGTAAGGTAAGGTCTGGCCCTATATAGAGCACCAAGTTTGATGTAAACTTTCTTTATTGTGAGTGATATATGTTTACTGAATGTTAGGTTGTTGTCTATCGTGACACCAAGTAGTTTTGTTTGGTTAACTGGTTTTATTATAGTGCCATTAGTGGAGTAGATGGAGAGAGGAGGTGGTTTTGATTTGGATTTCTTGTTAGAGAAGATCATTAATTTTGTTTTGTTTGAGTTTAGGATGAGTTGAAGTTCATTTAGATAATTTTCAAAATCTAAAAACAACTTAGCAGTTTATCTTGACGTTCTTGGGGTGTGAGAGCAGAGCAAATAAGAGTAGCATCATCAGCATATTGAATAATAGAAGCAGATTTAGTGGCAGTGTTTAGACTATTTGTGAATATAATAAAAAAGAGACGGCTAAGGATGGAACCCTGAGGAACCTCACCAGAGACTGAAGGAGTGTGGAGAGTTTATTATCCCATTTAGTTGCCTGTTGTCGATTAGTAAGGTAGCTAAAGAACCAATTTTTGAGCAGTAGAGTTGAGGTTGAAGGAGGCTAGCGTGTTGAGTAGTAGTTGGTGGGATACCATAGCAAAAGCTTTGGACATGTTAAGGAATATAGTAGAGACTAGTTGTCCATTGTTTTTGTGGAGATTGACATAGTTAGTGAAACTTATGAGGGCTGTGGAGGTACTGTGTTTAGGATGGAAGCCGTGCTGTGAACCAGATAAGAGGTTATTTGTAGTGAGGTGGTCTAGGAGCTGCTTATGGATACATTTCTCTAAGATTTTGGCTAGGGGTGAGAGAATGACAATGGACCAATAATTAGAGAGATCTTTAGGTGGGCCTCTCTTGTACTAATTTCTTACAAATTTCATCAACTTTAATCATACTTTGACTTAGGAATGGGGTCCATTCCTGTCATGGTATTAGAAACCCAAAAGATATGGAGAAATTAACAAGAGAAAAGCCAATACTAATTTCATGAATTACAATACTAATTTCATGAACTTTAATCATACTTTGAATTAAGAATGGGGTCCATTTCCATCATGGTATTAGAAACCCAAAAGACTTGGAGAAATTAAAAAAGCCAGAAGATATAGCAAATCTCATTGCCGACAAATTCATCTCCAACTTTACCCCTCTCTCCTGCCCAACCTCTTCTCAGGAAATGCCATCAAATATAACCCCCTCTACTATCACTAGGGAATGGATCCTTAATGCTGCCTCTAAGGCCAAGAGCACTACATCATTGGGCCCAGGCAATATACTAGGAAAACTTCTAAATAGCATGAAACATGACCTATCAGGCCCTCTGGAGTTGCAATTGAACTGTATCCTCCAAACAAGCTTCAAGCCTCATGAATGGAGAACAGCAACAGTCATCACTCTGCACAAAGGAGTGTCATCGAAAGACCCTGGAAAATACAGATCCATAAGTCTCATTAGTCTCATATGCAAAGCCACTGAAAGAGTTATCATAGAAATGATAATAATGTCATTGGGAAACCACCAGACAGTGGATCCAATCCAGTTTTGTTTTGTCAAGGGCAGGTCATGCCTACTAAACCTGGTGGACTTCTTTGAGAACTTCTTCAAAGCAATGGATGAGGGCAAAGTGGTTCACACTGCCTACCTTGACCTGGCCAAGGCATTTGACACAATATCCCACTTGGGCATTGTTAACAAACTCAAGAGTTAGGTATAAACCCTTATGTCTCCTGGTAGATAGCCAGATTCTCACATACAAGACCCAGGAAGTTTGAATTGGAGAGTCCACTACTACAAACAGGTCATTCACAAGCAGAGTCCCTCAGGGACTGGAATGGTCCTGGGACTGCTCCTTTTTGGCATTTGCTTCTCTGAAGTCAAAACCAATGTCAATGGCCTCTGGTTGAGTATATTTGCAGATGATTGCAAATTAAGAGCAGTCATAGAATCCTCCACCAATACAAATGTTCTCCAGGAAGGGCTCACACAGACAGATAACTGGTGTCAGATCTATGAACTAAAACTAAATGCCAAGAAATGCATAATAGTATCCTTAGGGGAAGTCATCCCCCCCTGGTAACTATCATATTGGTAACAATAGTAGTAGTTAGGGACTTGGGGACACACAAAGACAGTAATCTAGCTTTTGACCATCATGTGTTTACAGTAGGCAGACAATAATTTTGTGTTGTGCAACTTATAAACAGAGGTATGTCATCTAGGTACACGTAGGCCATTGTTCCACCCTATTCAACATTCATCAGACCTATCATTGAGTACAATGCCCCCTTTGGTGTGTACTTAACCAAGCACATCCAACAATTGGAATCTCCACAGAGTTTCTTCACTAAGACAATACAGAGTGCAAGCAACATGTCCTATACAGATCACCTCAAGGCTCTAGCCTTGTATTCTGTCTCCTACAGGCTGTTGAGGGAGATCTATGCCTGGTTTACAAGGCATTGTCAGACTCCACCCTGATGGACTTCCTGCATATCTGCAAAACAAACAGCACCAGAATTACCTAAACTAAAGTCTTAAACCATGCCTGTGATATTAGTAGGACAAGCTGGAGAGACAGGTATGTATCCCAGAGATTACCCCATTCTCTGGAACAGTCCCCCCATCCATGTGAAGCAATTCAATGGAAATGTAACTTGGACAGCTGGATGGGGAACAGGAAATTCATCCCTGATTTGGCACCTATATCTCTAATTGACACAGGCAGCCTGTAAATGTTTCATCTCCCAAGCCCCTGCTTACAGTTATAAAAGGTACAAGAACTTGTCAGAGATGCGGGATGCATGGCTAGGCTTAAAAAGACCTTTGTGGTCATTAGCTTATTGCACAACTATTAACTCATAAGAGAGCATGCAGACTTCATACAGGCTGTTAGAGGTCAGGATCAGCTGTTTTACCTTATGCATGGGATGTGAAGACCTTAACCATTATGCCAACTGGTGTATAACTATACATTTTATTTATTTATTTTATTTATTTATTTTACATTTGTTGACCGGGCTAGTCTAACTGGATACATGTCCATTTTCAGTAGAGGCCCGGGGAGATAAGCTCCAAGACAGACATGAACAGACAAGATCAATAATGTTACAAAAAAAACAGACATAGATGAAATATTTCTACACATTTCATAAAACTATTTACAATACTTAGTGCTAATTATTTACATATACTAGTAGCTAATACATCTTCAAATGTCTGTATATGTACTGTCATGTTGCACTAAAGCACAGTAATTAGAAGAGTGAGTGGAGTTAGTAACGATACTAGAAGCAGTAATGATTGTTTAGTCAGGGTTACTACAAGGACAAAGCCAGTGTGTTTTCAGGAAGATTTAATTTTTTTTGTTTGAAGAGTGATAAGGAAGGAAGGGAAGTAAGTTCACTAGGCAGAAGGTTCCACTTTTTCCCAGCTGTATTTGAGAACAGAGAGTCTCCTGCTATGTTGTTAGCCTTATTAATGTTAATTAGTAGTTTATTTGATGAACGCAAGGAGTTAAGATTTCTATAAGGGGTTTTGAGGTCTAGGAGTATTGGAGTATTGTTAGGTTGGTAAAGGATGTTATGGGCAATAGTAAGTTGGTTGATTTGCAGCTGATTTTGCAGTTCAAGCCACCCGAGCTGTTTGAGATTATGACAGTGATGGGTTCTGAAAGGTTTACCAGTGGCAAATCTGGCTATACTGTTATAGGAGGTAGCTAGTTTGAAAAGATTATTTTTGGAAAGGTTGGTATATATTGGTGAGGCATAGAGAAGAGTAGAGATTAGATGGGAGTGGGCAATGGTTGTTCTTGCTGTTGGTGTTAAGAAGGGTTTAATTTTATACAGGGAGCCCATTTTTCTGTTAACTGATTTTATAATGTTGTTAATATGGGTATCAGAGTTAAGGTAGCAGGCTGTCTATTGTAATCCCTAGTAGTTTGGTAGTAGAGTCTGGTGATATGAGGGTGCCGTTATTAGAGATTACTGAGAAATCTATTGGTATTGACCTGCGAGTAGGAGTAAAGAGCAGGAGTTTAGTTTTTTAGGGATTCAAAAGGAGGCACCACTTTGAAAACCATGTCTCAACTATGTTAAATACCTTCTGGGTTTGGGATTGTAGTTCAGATGCAGATTTGGCTGTACAGATTAATGTTGAATCATCTGCATATTGTATACAAGTTACATTGGGAATATAAGAGAGGACCTAGAATGGAACTCTGGGGTACACCCAGTGTGACTGACAGGTGAGATGATAGTTTATTCTCCCAGAGCACTGCCTGTTGCCTGTTGCTCAGGTAGGAAGTGAACCATTTTACAGATAGAGAATGTAGGAAAAGTGATATGAGAAGATAAATAAGCAATGAGTGGTTTACCATATCAAAAGCCTTAGACAGATCAATGAAAAGAGCTGAAGAGAGTTTGTTGTTATTGTGGAATCTATTAATGGTGTCAGTAAAGGATAAGAGGGCAGTAGTGGTACTATGATATGGCCTAAAGCCATGTTGGCATTTGGCTAGTATGTTGTGTTGAGTGAGATAGCCTATGAGTTGATGATGAATGCATTTTTCCATTATTTTTGCTAGGGGAGATAGAAGGGCTACGGGCCGATAGTTTGAATAGTCATTAGAGTTACCACATTTGTGTAGGGGGATGATGTGTGATATTTTCCAGATGGCAGGGATGGAACCTTCCTTAATGATTCTATTTATAAGGATGGCAATAGGATAAGCTACTGCTTTAGCTGCTTTTTGCAGATATTCAGCAGGAATCAGGTCAATGGAAGGGGTACAAGGCTTAAGTTTAGCTAGGAGTTTGAAAATTAAATTAGTAGAGATGGGTTATAGTAGGAAGTGTGCTAGTCATAGGGGTTTGTAGGCTGGAAGTGTCAGGGGTAGCTGACTGGCTGGAGATTGGATGGTTTCTGTGAAGAAGGAGTTAAAGTTATTTGCAGTTTGGAAGGGAGTGTCATAATTAGCTCCTATAGGGGTTGCTGTACTGAAGTGTCCTGGGTAAAGGAGTTTATTAATACTTGCCCAGAATCATTGAGGGTTATTTTGGTGTGTTTTCTGTATTTTACAGTAAATTTTTTTTTTTGTCTAAAAGTATAGATTTTTAGCTGTGTTTCTCAGTTGTCTAAATGTTTGTTGATCAGATGTACTTTTAGTAGTTTGCCATTTAGTCCAGGCTTTATTTTGGAGTAGGATTTTTTGTCTGGTATCTTTGGAGAGCCATAGGGCTGGTTTTGCCCTGATTCTTATTTTACATTTGGGTGCATGCTGGTCTAGGATAGTTAAGAATTTAGAGTTAAAGTATTGGACAGCCTCTTCTAATGGGAGAGTTTTTAGATTAGTGCAATCACAGGCACCAAGTTTGCTTTGTAATAGAGTTTGGTTAAATTGTTTGTTGGAACGTATAGTCCTGCATGCTGTTGGGTGAAAGATATCTACTCTTTGCCTGATTATATAGGTCAAGCAGTGGTCACTTATATCGTTAGGGAAAATACCTACTCTATAAGTTTGGTGATGATTATTAATGAGTATCCAATCTATGGTGCTCTCTTTTTGGTTTGGTTTGTTAATTCTGGTTGGGGAGGTGATGGTCTGACAGAAGCCATGAAGGTTAATGTGTGAAGTGGGATGCTCAGTATTGACAGTATTCCAGTCAATATTGACATCGCCAAGGATTATAGTTTCCTGTGGGAAAGTTACTGAGATCCAGCTAAGAATGTCTTCCAAGGAGTTAATGTTATTTCCAGGTGGTAGACAGATACATATGATATTTATGGATTTACTAGAATTTAGCTGAATCTTTGAAATGAGGATTTCTGCATTACTATCTTTAGGTGGGTTATAGGGTGAGGTGGTAACTTGTAGCCCATCCTTGAAAAGAATAGCTACTCCACCTCCTTTTTTGTTTATACGATCGTGTCTCAATATATTATATCCTGGTGGGATAATTTCATTATCTTGAGTTTGTGGCTTTAACCAAGTCTCTGTGAGGCATAAAATGTCAAAAGAGTATATGTGCAAAAGAGAATGGAGATGAGGTACTTTATTATTGATGCTTTGGATATTGAGATGTGCTATCAGGAGTTAGTTGGGGAGTTTATTAGGGCTGAGTGTGATACTGGGATTGGTGATAGGAAGTTTAGAAGGTAGGACATTGGCTGGGCCTGGATTAGCATGGATGTCACCATTTTGTAAGGCATGTATTTTTAGAATATGTAATTTGTAATGTAAATTACTTAGTAGAAACTGAGCTTTCTTGGTTGAGGGATTATAGTATTTGATGTGGGACAGCCGGTGTAACTTTGCAAGTATGTAAGTAGGTGTATATATTATATTAATGTTATTGTGGGAGATAGTGAGGGTTTGTGTAGATGTTTGTTTAGATGGGTAGTGGAACTGGGGGTAGTATAGGTGTTCAAAGGAGGTTAATTGGTAGGCTGAGGTTATAACAGATACTATTGTGGTAGTGAGTAGTACTTTAGTTAGTGTTGAGGTAGTTGTGGAAGGCATGGTGAATACAATTGTTGAAAGGTACTATCTAGTGGTAGGTAGGAGGGCCTAAGGAGATACAGTACTAAGTAGCGAGAGTTGTGATTGGTTAAGTGGAGTAAGGGGTGTGGTATTGCTTATGCAGGGTGGTGGGATTATCTGATTCGTTGGATGTAGAGGAAGGTGTGGCCAAGATGTATATGTTTAGGGCCTCTGGGGGTGGGATTTGGGGGTAGGGTAGGGGAGCGGAGTGAGCCCGCAGGGCAAACAGAGCGGGATAGACCAGCCAGCAAGAAAGTAAAACACCAAATAGAACCAATCAGTAAATCATACTGGCACAGTTCTTTTCAGGTGAGTTTTAGCTTAACTGGCAGAAATTAAATATTGTTAAGTGTGAGAACAAAATAGTCACTTTTGTTGAGAGTGATTTCTGCACCCGTAATGCTCAGGGAGGTTATGCTGTTCTTGTACGGCAGAAAGGGTGGACTGTTACCTGGCTAAAATATGTTATCAGCTGTATCAAAACCTTAGCTGTGAGCCAGAAACCTTGTTCGGTACTCTACTGCCATCTTGTGGCATGTGCAGGCAATGCCAATTAAGGTAACCGAACAGGCTTAGTTAGATAGAGAAGCCAATAAATGGGGGTTGGGGGTTAATGGCCTCAGGGTATATCCGCGAGTGTGCTGGCACTACTGATGCAAGGTAGCAATCGCTTATTTTAAACAGCAAAGTAGTCAAACTTAGAAACTGCAGGTTGCCACCTACATTGTGAAGCTTTAGAGGGCCCGTCCGCTTGTCCAGAGAGTTAGGGAAGTGGACAGGATAATTCCCGAGTAGGATGGTCAAACAAATGGGGAGACCGCCTGAGTATCAGCACTTTTGTGTCCAAGCTGTAAAAGAACAGAAGGGGGAAAATAGGTTAAAATCACTGGAATACGGTGTGGAAATAAGAGGAGAGAAAGAAGGAGGGACAAGGATGCAGAAGAGGAGCTGTGTATAGGTGGAGACTAGGGGAGGAAAGTAAAGAATAGTTGGGGAAGAGAGCAGACTAGGCCAGGAGAAGTAGGACTTGTTCGGGAGAAAGGGAAACAGGAGTGATAGAGGGTGCAGTTGTAACAGTTCAGAGTGTAGCAAGCATATAAGAAAAACAACTATAACAACTTAATGCTAGCATGCATGGAGTAAATCATACACTTGCCCGTCTAACAGTCAGGTATAGACAAATAACTGTGTTACTCTTAAAACAATCTATTCTATTAAACGTGGAAAATAGTGCTACAGTGTTGTAAAGCACAATAATGGTATGAAGCAGTTTAGGTTACATATAGTTTAACAGTACAGTTTTCCGTAACAGGCAGAAACAGCGTTACTAAACTCTTGATTCTACAAGACAGCAAAGGAGTTAAAACAGTTTCTTAGATGTGAGCAGTTCAATGTACGGTTAATTCATTTTGCAGGGTTAGATGCAAATTAGCTAACATACCCTTAACACATACGGAAAACAGTAGTACATGAAGGTCAGGACCTCCACTAAAATAGCATCTAAAGACTAAATAGTACAAACAACAGATAGCTATGCTACTAGTACAAATAACAGATGTAACATAATGTTTATAGTGAAATGCAGTAATCAAACCTGATCCCTAATGAGCCCAAACGACACTTAGCATTACAGATGTTTTACTTTCTGAAAATGAAGACAAAGTGATCCATGGTCAAATGGGGCCCTAGGCAGGATAATGGATTAGGACCCCCACAGCAGCCTCTCTGGCAACATCCCACGACCCACAGCATCTATTCCAGTGTCCCATTACTTGGCTATTTCTCCCCAGTTATCATTAACACTGTTCAAACCTGTCAGTGTACAGAATATTGTTTTCTTTACTTCTACAATACTTGCAGATATTTGAATTTAATTTAAAACTTTTATTTGAAAATGTATTTTACAAACAGTGATAGACATTTGCTAAACCAAACAATAGTCTCACAGTGAAAACAGACTTAACATTAACTGTACACTTCTCTGCCTTTGAAACTCACATTAATTGAAAGCTACATTTAAAGAAAATGCATCTGGCCAGTGAGGAATTAAGTTTATCGTTGGGCTGTTTTCAAACCATAGGCCTATTGCATCCATTTTTAGGACCATGCATACATGCATGTGTTCTTTGATTCACCTTCCAGATTGTATAAATTATATCTCTTGCATAAAAGAGGACCACTGGTTAGAGTGTATTTTAAATCTGTAGTTTTGAACATTTTTCCAGTAAACAATGAATCAAAATGTATGACTCAATAATGATAAAACTACCTATTTCAGAACATTTCAACCATAAAAGACCATTCAAACATCTGTTATTAAAATCCACCACTGTCAGTCAATATGTACAACTGGTGCAGAAATAAAAGTCATCTGAATAATTCTACATTAAAGAGATCTATAATGCTGTTTGCAAACCACTTTACATTTCAGTGTTTCATCTGCAAATCTAGTGCCTACTGCCCTTAAATAACAAATTGCCTATGTTATATGAAAAAACAATGGTAAGCTAGTAATATTGCAATAGGGAACAGCTGACAAACTGACAACAGGTTCATAGTTACTAAACATCTCATGCAAAGGAAAACACACTCAAAGCGCAATGCACCACCATCCCCCCCTTAAAGCGTACCACAGTATTAGCTATCTATCAGCATAGTGTGGGAATAGATCCCACGGCTTTCTGTATCAAAGGCAAGTTTGCTACCTGTAGTGCTACAAACACTAATGGCCATGTGCTAGCCATTAACATCTTTTTCATAAATGGGAGCCCTACATATAACTGAGGGGTATGGAGTGAAATGTCATGGTAGGACACAGGAAAATTCATTGTCAATGTAAATTTTTATCACACTATACTGGAGATGCTGTTTCTTGTTTGCCAGCATTTATAAAAATAAATAATATTCCATATGTGCTTAATACTTCAAAAAACAAGTTACTTACAAATTATTGAATAGCATCAGGTGAAACCTTATATGTTTTTGAAGAAAACTGTCATTAATATTTGCACTGTAAATTACACATCTTGAGAAACATTCATTGTTATTTGTATTGCTAATTATACAGTCAAGCATATTTATTTGATTTAACATTTGTTTACTGGGAAAGTCCAACATGGAACAAGTGAATTTTCAGTGGAGGCCTGGGGAGAAATGCTCCAGATGCATGTCTTTGGAATGTGGCAGGAAACTCACACAAATGCAGAGAGGACATACAGACTCCAAACAGAAGGCACCCCAGCTAAGAATCAAAGCAAAGAATCTCTTGCTGCGAGGCAGCAACACAAACCACCACACCACTGTGCTGTCCATGTTTTTATATTTCTGTAAACATCTCAATAACCTTTCATTGAGAAAGGAATTTCTTGCTGTCATATGAAAGCTTATATCATGCTATTAAAAATGTTAAAACAACATATGTGCAGGTAGTTCAGTTTCCAAGACATGACATTTGTTTATGAAAGCTTAGGAATAAATATTCTGGGTTTGTATGCATTTTAATATATTACTTATGGAAAGACTATGAATGTGTTCACTAATTATCACTGTAAAGAATACCTCTTTCTGATAACATTGCTATTTGTACAGTTTTGTAGTTTTGATTGTTCACAAAATATTTATATTTGTTTATCTTGTGCTCAGAATTACAAAGTAGACCATCTGCACTTAGTGGGTGCTCTTTAAGACTTGCTTTAGAAAAATGTAGAAGATATGCTTAGTAGACCTATTCAGCTTATAGCTATAGATGTTTTAGATTTGCTTGCAATTTTCTTGATAAGACATACCTTCTGAGACCAAATGATCTCTTTTCATTTGGGACTCTAGGAGATAAGGATGTTAAGTAGCTTACTCCTATTATACAAATATTCAGGCTGAGGTTGATTTATCAGATTCATGCCCAATCAAGCCAAGATCGTCATTTTTAATCCAAATCACTGAAGTATTATGCTTACATTGCTATGTTATAAATGAAATATTCTAGCTGCTGTGCCATGTGAGGATGGGTTACTTAGCAAATATTTTCATGTCCAAATTTATTATTTCATTATGGCATCAATCAGTCTATTCTCATTGCTCATTCCAGTCCAGTAACATACTGAAAATAACTAAAAATAAAAATGTTTTTGTCATGCGATAATGTAAAATTAATAATTAATATTTTAATAAAATATTATGATTATTTTGAATAGAATATGGTGATTTTTAAGTCCGAGACGTTGACTGCAAGTGGCATTTCTTGTTTTAATAATAAAAACATGGCCTCGCTCTTATTTGGCATTAACTAGATAACAGTGCCTGCTGATATCTGTCAGCAGAGACTGTTTTTACTTATTTTCTTATTTTTCATTTTCTAGATTTAGTTAAAAACAAAACAGCTTAATTTGTTCATGTTTTCGATGGTAAAAGGCTCCAAAGAAATAGCTGCTGATCTCAATACTGACAAATGAATGCCATGTTAATACCAGGATAGTTCTAAAATTAAAATAGAAGAGAAATAAGTATGTTAGTAATTAGGTAGGAAGCAGATAATTTAGGTAACAACAGACATGAAGGTATGACAGAGGGGATAAATGCATCACAACATTTGCAAAAACATTTTAATACAATCCATAATGCTGGAAGAAGACTGAGAGAAAAGGTATAACTAAGAAAGAGGATTTAGCAAAAAGTGAAAAAGACTAAAAGATGGAACACTTAGAACAACACAGTCACATAGATGAGTAGGCCAACTCTATAGTATAATGGTGTGGCAAGTAAGTTACATAAACAGATATTTCTTTTAGGGCAGTTGTAAACATAACATGATAGCTTCCAGATCTCAAACTCAATATGAAACTTAGTAGACCGAGACTGAGACAGTCAAAGATGGAGGGAGAGATAAAAAGAAGAAAATTTAAAAGTCAGTTGATGAGGAAATCCAAAAGACACAAATGAAGTAAGTGAATGTCCTACTTCCTTGGAAAAATCAATGTCAAATATTCAAAAAGTCTTTGGTTTGCAGACAGCTGAAAGTACGGAACCCTGGGCTGGTTATGATTATTTATTATGAACTTCTACATAGGGAGAAATGTGAGAAACATGTGGCATGCAAAATTATATGGCAGAGCTGCTGCCATGATGTGATTGTCTTAAGTGCTGGAAAGATGCTCTGCACCTTCTATCTTATGCTTTGTTCCTTATTTTTAAGGACCATATTGCATTGGGTCTTGTGTCGCCTTAACAATATTCTTTTCTTTTCCTTTCTTTTTGATATTGGATTCATTGGATTTTAGGCATTTGAGGTTTCATAGTGGAGCCCTTTTCAAATTCCATAGTTAATTCATTTCCATTAAGGTATTTATTTACCTTTTGTATGCTTTTTTTATTTGCATTTTCTTTTACGGGCTCTGTTCAGTATATTAATGTACATTTTGCCATTTGCCCAGATTGTAGCTAAAAAAAGGTGCTTTTAGAAGAGCTCGCTTACCTTCTTATAAAACAAAGGAAATAAATACTTAAGATTCCACATAAAGTCTCAGATCCATTCTTGACATCCTTTAAACAGGTGTGAATTAATTGTTTATCTGGAGTATGAATGTTTTTATGTTTAAAGTCTGAGCCTGTAAATTCTGCCACCTTTTAGTAAGTCATTAAGGCATCAAACCAACCTCTCATTTTCTTGGATGGAGACAATATTGATAGGTTCTTTGCACTTGGGATCGGAATAATGGCTAAAACATTTAACTCACAGAATCAAAGTAGTGGGGTTAATTCTCACCTTCGCTCATTGTCTGGTTATTGGATAGGTATATGATAGTCTGCAGACTTATTGGCTAGCGTTTATCTTTGAACCTTAATAAGAATACTGTGACATTTCTATATCACTTACATAATAAAAACTATCTATTCTCATAAGGTTTTTATAACATTTGCAATCTAAAAACAAATATCTTATGATTCATTCATTGATGTTAAAATCGAAACATCATTGCAGAAGTTCACATTTCTGCACACATCCGTTTAGCATTACTAAAGAATTATCAGGAATAACCCAGGTGCTAGCAGGAACCTCATTAGTCTGATTAATGGTGCATGTTTTACTTCCTGGTTCCTTGACTTAGAAAGAAGCAATTGCTCTAAGCAGTATATATATATATATATATATATATATATATATATATATGTATATATATATATATATATATAAATATATATATATATATATATATATATATATATATATATATATATATATATATTAAGCAGCCTTCTTAATGGTCAGCTGTAGGTTGGGCTATTTAAGTAAGCTCCAGAAATTATAGAAAGGGAAGTAAAATCATTTCATAGCGGTCATCTCAGCTGTGTACACTAACACAAATGCATACCTTAATAAATAATCCTAGCTGACTAATCTCACCTACAGTAATCCATATCCCTGCTTTGACATATAGGTAGGTGCTCAGTTAATCAGTGTATAAATCTTAAAACAAAAAGCCATCCCCAAACCCATAACTCCAGTCATACTAGCTCTCTCTGTTTTAGCAGTTGGTATCCCTAAACTCTAACAAATGTACAAAAATGACAGTGGATGTATAATCCCCCAACTTCAATCTTTCCTTCTGAGATTTTAAAGGGTTTCCCATATGCTGACAAGGCATCTTTTATATTATCTCATTTGTTTTTGATTAATATTTTCCCACACCTCTTCACTATGTCCACCAGTGCAGTATTACAGTCACAGCCATTGTGTACTAAAGATACTAGAGCATGTAGTCTCCTTCTGTCAACATTCCCAGAAAGGAGAACGGAAAGTGCTCAGGTCCTCATATCTGAGTTTGCCTAAGACAGATGAAGTATTTCCAGTCCTGATGCCTAAGGTAACTATTCTGGAAACTTTCCAGATCATCAGTAGTATTCCAAGCCCTTCATATTATAACTAGGAAAACAGTCCACTGCTGCCATGCACATCCTTATCACTTCCCTAGTGTAGGGCTGCCACCAAAATTAAATGCCACAGCTTCAGGACTGGCATCTTCCCCAAGCAGGTGGGAGTGGATCACAAACTAAAGTAAGTGGTTGGCTAAACTTCCATGAGATTTTAAGGAGCTAACCCCATTTGTAGCCATCTTCCAAACATTTTACGTGTTGGAAAGTCACTGCAATTTTCAACATGACTTTGATGGAGACCCTACCTCATGAACATATACCTCTGTCATGATGCAATTGTGTTGTAAGGGGATATTTTGCATGATCATAAAATTCTTGTTCTGGGTGGAACTGCATAACAACATAGTAATAATTCATGAGTTGGGTCCTAATATGGATATATTCAACACAGAGACAGAAATATTTATAAATAACAGATCTTTGAGCCTGCATATACTTTGGAAGTTGCAACCTACTAACTTTTACAGGTTTTAATACTTTGACCACAAATGTGTAATGATCATTATGAGGAAAGTTGTAAGACAACATATTCTGTTTTCACTCCCAATAGGAAATGTTGTCCTTTGTGTGCAAAGTAAACTTTTGAGCAAAACACATATTTCTAATGGACTCCTTATTTGAGGTTGTGTGGAAGAGAGATCCAATTACTCATACACTGATCCATCATAATGTCAGGGAAGTAGGTAAATATGTTTTGGCAGTAACATAATGGGAACATGTCCAACTGTACCTGTTTTTGCATAGCAGCAGCCAATCAAGAATACATTATGGTCACCATGTAACCATGTCAGAAGGAAGTGATTATAGATGCACTAAGAAAGAAAAGAATCTGTCAACAAGCATGTTGTATAATTATTTATTTATTTCATTTACATTTGTTTACCAGGAAAGTCCGACTGGACACATGTCCATTTTCAGTGGAAGCCCAGGGAGAAAAGTTCCACATACTCCAATCAGTAATATATGTAACATTTATACAGCAAATATATGTATACAGGATAAAACATGTGTACAAGAAACTGTAATTCATTACATTAACAATTGTAAGATATGTAATTTCACACCATATACAGTAGTGTGTACACGCAGCAGAATATTCACTATAGTAGAGGAATTAGCTATATTTAGATAGTATTCACACAGTAGCTTATTTACAATAGAAAAGAAATTAGATATAATTAGATTGTAACAGTTGTAGCATGTGGAGACGAGGTGAGTTTGGGAATTAGGGGTTGCACTTTTGTAGAGCATTTCCAGGTTTAAATTATTTGTAAGAGATGGTTAATAGTGATAAGTTGACAGATTCAGTCAAGCGTAGTTGGTGAGAGTAAAGTTGTGGACATTGGTATCCTTAAAACAGAAATGGTTTTAGTCTAGTCATGGGTATTGTGGGGACAGGTCTATATTATAACAATGAAAGTTAAGAATTTCGAATGCTCGCATGAGTGGAAATTCAAGAATTCAAAATCGCTGTGCCCCCACACCTCACGCTAAATATATATTCCAACTTTGAGATTGCACTACAGTGAGGAAAGGGCAGATATTCCGATCTTCACTGTATTGTGATCAAAAAACAACAACATCGAGTTCCTGAATTTCCGCTCATGTGAGCATTCGAAAATCTGAACTTTTTTTCCAGATGCATAATTGGGCAATTTTGGCTTTAGTGTGATTTGTAAAGTAGTGTTTGCTCTTATATAATGTTCCAAGTTTTTTATGAACTTTTTTATGTTTGATATATGTGAGTATCGAATCTCATATTACAGTCAATTTCTACACCTAACAGCATGGTATGAAGTGAGGGGGAAATGCTTGTATTATCTAGTGAAGTTATGTTAAAAGCACATGGGGATACATAGGTTCCCTATTAGAAGACCGAAGACACATTATTTCGAATGCATTTCGGTCGAACTCAAAAGCCTGAAATGACAAAATATCGAAGTGGCTTTTAAGCAAATTCTTTCCCTGGGAAAGAATTTGCTTGGCCACTTCATTACTTTGCCGTTTTCAGCACTGCAGTGCAGTCTTGAAGTTGGTATATTTAAGTAGGGGGGTGCAGCCCCCCACATCGGGAGGTGTGGGGGGCTAATGTAATGTTTAAAGTTTTTTTTATTTTATTTTTATTTTTTGTTGGAACAGCAATTTTTTTTCCTAGGAAAAAAAATCTTTGTTCTGAGTTCGAAATTGTAAGCTTTCACTTACATAGGGTCGATTAACCACCATTCCCTTTTTTAAGTATTCTGTGATCTAATATAGACCCAATACATATGATTTAGGTGGCTGAAATAAAATAAGTTTGCTTTTATGGAGTGTTAAGAATTATCTGAAAGTTAGTTGCCAGGTTTCTATTGCTAGGAAGGATTGCTGTGCTACTTTTTGAAGTTTTTCTATGGTAGTAGCAGCAGAGATGACTGTTGAGCCATCTGCGTACTGGATGAGAGATGCTTGTGGGGTTGAGGTGTGTAGGTTATTTGTGAAGATTGAGAAGAGTAATGGCCCTAAAATTGAGCCTTGTTGGACTCCTGGTGTTACCAGAAGAAGGGATGATAATGTTTGTTGCCAGAGTACAGCTTGCAGATGCCCAGTTATATAGCTCTGGAACCAAGTAAAGGTAGACTGGGACAGGTTAAGGTCAGAGAGGACATTTAGGAGTTTGTTGTTCAAGACCATATCAAAGGCTTTTAATAGGTCGAAGAAGAGACAGGATACATAATTACCATTATTTCTATGGAGGTTGATTATGTTTGTAAATGACATTAATGCGATAGTAGTACTGTGAAATGGCCAGAAGCCATGCTGGGTATTGGTTAGTAGTTTGTTAGTATGCAGGTAGTCTGTGATTTGTTTGTGGACAATTCTTTCAAGAATTTTAGAAAGTGGAGATAGGATTGCTATTGGGTGATATGTTGAGAGGTCAGTAGAAGGTTCTCCTTTATGAAGAGGTATTATATGTGAGACTTTCCAGATGTTGGGGACTTGGTGTTCAGTCAAGGATCTGTTAATAAGGATGGATACTGGATAGGCAATGGCTTCAGTGGTTAATTTTAAGAAGTATGCCGGTAAGATGTCTACTGCTGGAGTGGCTGGCTCTAGTTTTTTAAGTAGTTTTTTGATAGTGTTCATTGATACTGGTTGTAGTGAGAATATGGTTCTATTATTGTCTGGTAGAGAGTTGGTTGAGGTTGTAGAAGGGTTTTGTTTTTTAAACAATGATAGTATAATCTCGGTAAAGTTTGTATTTGGGTGGCAATATTGTCATTAGTACTGGTTGTAGTAGAAGGTGATGTGGCAACTTTACTTGGTTGGAATATCTTGTTTATAGCTCTCCAGAATTTCTGTGGGTTATTACAGTGTATGGTTTGGGCTTTGGAGTAATAATTCATTTTATCCTGTTTAATGTGTTTTTTTGATTGATTTCTGAGTTCACGATCTGTTTGAAGTGCTGAGTGTGATTTGGTTGTATGCCAGTGTTTCCATGCTTTATCTCTTGACCTTAATAGCGTTCTAGTTTCTTTAGTTAACCATAGGTTGAGGTTTGGTCTAACTCTTATAATTCTGGTGGTGGCTTGGGCATCTAGGATAGACAGGATGGTGGTATTAAAATAGTGAACAACTTCTTCTAGTAGGAAATGGGTGAGTGGTGTCCAGTTACAGTGTTTCAGATTATATATGAGGCATTGAGGCTGAGGTGTTTTTCATTCCTTATTTGTTGATAAGTACTTTGCTTAGTTGGACTATTTTGTCTGAGTAAATAGGTTGAGAGATGATCACTAAGGCTGTCTGGTAGACAACCATAGTGAGATTAGTGGGTTGGTCTAGTGGACAGTATTCAGTCTAGTACTGATTGCTAGTTGGATGTTTTATTACACCTTGTGGGTTGTTGTATGAGCTGGGTGAAGCCATGCAGGGTGATGTAATTTTTGGGGTTTGGGAAGTACAGTCTGCCCCAGTCTATATTAAAGTCACCCATAATTATTGTTTCCTGAGGAAGCTTTTCTGATAACCAATTTAGCATGTGTTCTACTGTCTGTGTATTATCTCCTGGTGGAATATAGATGCCAATTATGTTTAGATGTTTTTTGGGATTAATGATCAGTTTTGTAAGTAGTAACTCTGCATTGTCAAATGCCAGAGTTTTAATGCCCAGCATTTCTAAGGATAGTTGGCTCTTGGAGAAAAGGGCTATTCCACCTCCTCTTTTACCTAGCCTGTCCTTATGAAGGATGTTATATCCTGGGGGTAGAATTTAATTGTCTGAGATTTCTGTTTTTAACCATGTTTCGGTAATAAGTCCAATGAAACCTAATATAGAGATTAACTATGAGGGTAGGGTAAGCTGCGGAGGGAAGTATCTCCCTGTTATATTGTTATTTTATGGTGTTTGCAGCTGATGGAATGAGTTGGGATGGGAACCACTTCAGAAACAAAGCTTATGCCTTGGTATTGTATACACCGTAGTTTTTATTATTCTTAAAAACACAGGAGCAAAATTGTATAATAAAGGTGGTTACACATACAAGTTTAGTTTAGTCGTTCTCAAGGACCGCTGTGGAATTCAATTAGAGTGCCATTCTGTTGATAATTATTTCTTGCTTCAGCTGTTGTAACTGGAAGGTATTACAGCAGGGCAGTTAAATGAGGGTACTTGAAGTAAAAGGGGAATAAGGGGAATGGGGGAGAGATAAGAGGACTTAGTCAGAGAAGAGAAGAAAAGAAACAAAACAGCAACAATGGATATTCAAAGAGGAAGCATGTACTGAATTATAGCTAAACAGGTAGGCAACTGTTTTGTGACCACACAGGCGTTTGAACATAAAGAAGTACTCCAAATGCTTGCAGGGTGCAGTCGCTCATCAAAACAAGATGGTGCAGGGCTAATTTCAGTTACTATAAAGTCGAAATAGTAATGATGACTAACTAGGTCATCTTAACTTATCCTCTCAAAATGAGGAAAAGGAAGATGGGCTATTGAGCTGCCAGTCATATGAAAACGTCAACAGGTAGATACATACATATATATAGTTCATAGGTTGGTACTAGGCTAACTGTCATTGTGGGCCATCTTTTTAAGCATAGCCAATTACCTCCTGTGAGAATCAAACTCTGCACCTTGTGTCTATAAAGCAAACACCTGAACCATTACCCTCTCTCCCTGTATGTATATATATATATATATATATATATATATATATATATATATATATATATATATATATATATATATATATATACAAACACACACACACACACACACATATATGTATATAAATATATATATATATATCCATTGAGATATATATATATATATATATATATATATATATATATATATATATATATATATATATATATATATATATATATATATATATATATATATATACATATATATATATATATGTATATGTATATAAATATGGGTCTACTTCACAAGAATGAAAGACCACATTACTGAAGATGAGAACTCCAAAACTTCATTTAAATGAATGACCACATAACCAACAAGTTTTCAAGGGGCCAACAACTGAAGGAAAATACACTGCACCATCTCCAACCCACCCAGGTGGGGGCTATTCCCCCCATCCCCCAGCTAAATATACCAACTGCGGGATTGCACTACAGTGGGGAAAAGGGTAAATTTCCCCTTATTGGCCAACTGGTTACTTACTGATGGAAACTTGTCGGCTATATAGTCATTCGTTCAAATGAAGTTTCAGAGTTCTCTTCTTGGCCTTGTCATCTTCTGTAAGATGGTCTTCCTTTCCTGTGAAGTAGACCCATATATATATATATATATATATATATATATATATATATATATATATGTATCAAAAAGGAGCACTGGTTCACAGGATGCTTTCCAGCATGTCCAAAACTTAAAGCTGTACAATTTACATGAACGTTACACAAAATAATATTATTTTAGTAAGCAGGTCTCAGCTTGTTTTTCAGAGTATCTTTTCTGAAGACAAAAATGAACAATGAAACAAACTAAAAAACAACCCCATTGAGGAGTGCTGGAGAGATTAGAACTCTGTTATGGGGTGCTGGAAAGAGTGATGGAATACTAGGCATTTTATATATCCCTCACCACTAAGCTGTATAACACACTTCTCTAAAGACAGGTGTGCACGACTTACAGGTGGTGTGGTTCCCTGCTGCTGGCTGCATCATTTTTGCTTAGGTGCCATGTGTGCGTCACACACATGATTGGGAAATCTGGATGAACGTTGGCCATATCGACAGCATGGTGATAGAAAACCAGTTACAACAGGGGAAGACCATAGCACTAGCTGACCTATCCATGCCTGCAGGTGAAGAGGAGCTTGGTGATGATTTTTGGGAGAACACATCTACAGAAAGCCCCAAACAGGTCAACACAGGGTGCTATATATCATGGCACTGGCAAAGAGGTAACATCTAGTCCACAACTATGGGTTATGACAAGACAAAGACAGAACAACAGCAATGCATGCATTTATCTATCTACACTATGCAGTACAGTGCATTGACTGACCATGCAGCTCATTAGAATTTACCATACCAATACCAGCAAAAGGAGTAGGAAGGACACAGTCATCAGAATTTGCACCAAAGCTGGTACAGTGGTATGAAACAACAATACTAGCATACATAGAAGGGCCTTGGGTGTGCCTAAGGTAAACATGCTTATGGCTGAATGTTTGTTTGGGGTCAGAGATCATGTCTTCAGGTGATATTATACAATTTACAGGGTTAAAATGCTGCATGTGTGTACCATGTTTTCCGGCATTATCATGTCTGGATTCATATAGTCCAGGAGATGATACAGTATATCAGCAGTGTGTGTGTGTGTGTGTGTGTGTGTGTGTGTGTGTGTGTGTGTGTGTGTGTGTGTGTGTGTGTGTGTGTGTGTGTGTGTGTGTGTGTTTGTGTGTGGGTATGTCATCATGGAGCCTGTTAACTGGTACTGGTAGATTGATGTCTACCTGTGGGCCATGTTAGGGCATGGTATGTGTTAGTTACTGCCATATGGATTACCTTTGTCCACATTCTTTGCAATGGCTGGAGGTATTTGCCGAGACCAGAATGATTGTCAAGCAGGCCACAGTACATACTGAGCAGCTCTGAAATGGTCAGATTAGCATCTATCTGTGCCTGGATCACAACCATGCACATCTACTGGTTGATGCTTAAATAACATCTGCATCATGGATTTAATGAGCCTTCAGGCACTAATGTGCACCAGTACACCTCTCTGCACTTCACAAGTACTGGGCTTCTAGATGAACATTGGCCACATCCATGGAACTACCATGGCCAGTGGTGGACACTTTGGTGAAACCAGACTAGTCTTGGCCACATCCATAAGATATTCCTCACAGACACATAGGTGTCTCGACCAGCAAGCTTCCAAAAACAAAACCACCTGGAATAAGTGTCCTGTCAGTGCCCCCGCTGAGGGTTATAAAGAACCCATCAGTATCTATATAATGCTTTGTGTGTACAGCAACAGTGACCAACCTGTCCATGGTTATGTTTTGCTCCCTTATCTTGGCATGGGAAATCAAGTTGGTGACTCTGCAACATAGCCCAGCTATCTCTACCCATAGCATTTATTTGCTGCACCATTTCCTGCTACATCTAGTCTTGGAACACCTTTTTCACGTTATCCTTTTCCAAGGTTCTGCTACCTTGGGTACAGAGAGCCTACAACAGGGCCATAGTCTCTGATTCTGCAATCTTTTAAATGTGCTGGCATTCTTTTTGCACAATGGCAACTCACGTGTGGCCATGGGTATGCACATAACTTCATATGTTCATACTAGGCTATCTGCCCTTGTGGACCATTTTATGCCTCACCAAGTTTCACATCCCAGAGATAGGAATCAGTTTACAATCAAAAGGGCGATCAGACTTCATTCAAATTCTGTATGTCCAATCGCCCAATTTGACAATTTGAAATAATGAAAAAGAAATGTTGAAATGCACAACAGCGAATGCTAGTGTGCATTTGCTGTGTGCATTTCAACATTTTGAATGTAGATTGCACTATAGAGGGGATCGGAAATGTACCCTTTCCCTCACTGAAGTGTAATCTCAGAGTTTGTATATATAAGTATCAGGAGGTGTGGGGGGTACGGCCCCCCACGTGGGGGGGGGGGTGCAGGGGGAAGCCCCACCTGCAAGACCATTTTTTATTGTTGACTGGAAGTGTAGCATTTTTGGTAAAGTCAACATTGCTGGAATGTCGACTTTATTGAAATGCTCCATTCTACATTTAATTTGTTCGTTCTTGTGATTTCCGATATTTTGATTCAGAAATCTGAACATTCGCACAATGTCGGTGCGATGATATGATAGTAAACCTAGGAATCAAACCTTGCACTTTGTGTCTGTAAGGTAAACACCTTAACTATTATGTCAACCCCAGCTCCATATCCATGTGGCCATCAGAGTGAATGTGAACAGTATTGTCCACATCAGCCAACACCTGCCACCTCAGAGCTCCAACTACCCCATTGTTATGTATACCCTTATGAAACAGTATGACATAACTGTTGTGGCAGTGTGCCACAGTGTGGTACTTGTGGTCATGTGATATACATGCACTGTCCCTTGTGCCTGTGGCTACAGTACAGACTGTGTCCATTAGATTGTCGGCTCAACATTCTCATCAGCTCGTCCTGCAGTCTGTGAAGTCATGCTGCATAGGTTACCTTGGTGCCATCGGGATCCTTCTCATTAGATATGTGCACTGTTCTACCTGTTCTCTGTGTATTTGCTGGCTGAACTTTCCCCCACCCCAGTAGTGTAAGTTGTCCTGTCTATTCTCTGTGTCCTGTTATGTCCTCTCAACTCTCTCAAATACATTGTGTTGCTCCCCTACCAAGACCTTTAGAGTGATAGCACACACACACACACACACACACACACACACACACACACACACACACACACACACACACACACATATACATTGTATTGTATGAGAACTTTGTGTGGAAGACATGCTCTATAGACCTGACACTGTAATGTAGTGTGCATTGCCAGTACTCTTGTCTGCTGTCAGTTTCCCTCTGTGTTATACAGTCCAATATGGTCTGCCTTCTGCAATGTATTAACTTGCTGTAACGCAGTTTGTCACATAATGGTGATAGGGCTTTGCATCATATGACTAATATTCTAATTAGATGATGTAATATGATTGTTTCTGAAGTATGATAATAACATTATTCTATACTGCAAGGTCCAGTCCACCTCATGCATAAGCAATGTGATCAATTAAGAAATGAGCAGCTGTGTTGTCTGGTCTCACTACTAAACATTTGCACTGAGCTATGGACCATGATCTTTGCACTGCCTGTTGCCTTCTCATAGTGATGTTTGAGCATGTAGAGCACATAGGGTGTAGGCATCCATAGACCCTGCCTTCACAGCTGTCACCTTCCTCCACACTACTGACCACATGCATCTCCATGCCATAGATGGGCATTGCATTACTATGTTGACCCTCAGTGCAGATCATGTGGCCTCTTTGACATGATGCATTGCATCCCAGCTGTCATTTCACTTCTGGACTAGACCTGGCAGTGGACATTGCCTGGGCAGCTCTGGCAGAGTTCCTGCATGGTGGAACATAGAGACAAGAATCTTTTTGCACCTGTTGCACATGCAGCACATGGCAAACTTGCTAAAGGACAGCTATGAGGCTCCGATGTAAAAGGTGACTAGCTTGTCTAGACAGTAAATGATACCATGGGAATCACCTGCTTTGGAGAGTGGTACAGAGGAGTTTCCTTTATCACCTGCTACAAGGTACAGCAACTTTTGAGGACTGAGGTGGCCCAGTGTATTGATGTCTGAACTGGCATGCTAGACACTCTCTCATGCATCTGGTAGAGTCATCTAGCCACCTGACCCCAACCACTGAGCCACCAGTGGTAGATCCAACCACTGAGTTGATTGAATTCTAGGCAGGTTCCCCTGTGGGACAGCTTGGTAGATTGTCCTCTTCCCATCCTAGACTTCATTATGGTGCCTCGCAATTACCAGTTTTCTACTCTCCATCTTTTTGTGTCTTTCCATTGTGACACTCCCTTTTATATAAGTACTTCCACAGTCACTCTTTGTCTATGTTATGTGTTACCTGTATATCCCTGTTGCCATCCCTACCTCCCTCTTCTCGACAACTTCCTCATGCTTCCATTCCCCTCTGCCCTTCTTTTTAAAATTGGTCACTTGTCCCACAAAATGAGTATATCCTCCTTCTACAACCCCCATACTCTTCCTTTCCTTGTGTTGTTCTGTGAGGGCCCTTGCCTGTTCTTACCCATGTCTGACTGTGCTATGTAGGATTCCTTCCTGTTAATAACATAAACATCTGTTGACACTTTGCTGTTTACCATCTGTGCCTTTGTACCCCATACCATTCCTCTCTTCCTTGTATTCTTCTGTATTTCCTTACCTACTCACCCCTCCCTCTACCAGTCTTATCACTCCCTAGCCTTCCTGTTAATAATATAAAACTCATTGAGACTCTGTTGTGTAGCCCTTGCATAGGCTTCCAGCTGTGACCATGTAACATTCATGCCATGCTTCAATGCACAAGTGAATGAGCATCGTGTTGGGCATTCAACCTACATGACAATGATACTGATCATGTGACCATTCATGGCATGGTCTGCTCACTTTCCCAATGACTGTTGTTTTCATGATTGTATGGTTTCTGTATGAGGTATATCAACACTTATGCATATCTGATGCTCAGTGATCCTCATGATGCTTCTTAAATGCCACTATTTATAACAGGATGGTCGCATGATGGTTGTTTCTAAATACTCCCAATTATTATCATCAAAGTTTTTGAATCCCGTGATGTGAAACAGAAAACTGCACATGTCTACCCACAGCACAGACCTAGACAAAGGCATAGTACACATAGGGATAAGAGCCTGAAGAAAAACAAATATCAGTTCAACACATTTATCTTTGTTATTTTATAGTGTTTCTGATTTTGCAAAAGCCTTTTCTGTTATTGTAATATTATGAACGTTTTCAGTTTGCTATAATCCCATCTCCAGCTTTCAGTGTTTGACTAGCTACCATACAGTGACACCTCTTCCTTTGCATGCAAGCACTTTAACTCAATTTGTTGGCATCAGAACTATGACTGCAAGCTGAAAACATCCCGTGCTTAGAGATTTATTTCACTATGTCTCCCTCTGCCCTCGGCCAAAAATGTTTAAAGGCACAAACTCATTTCCTGAGTGAGCTTATATCACTTGCAATGATCCAAAGGCCAAAAAGTTTTAGCTTTAAAGTATGTGCTGGTAATGGAAATTAAGGATAATTGTTGCTGTGTTACTCAGGAAATATAATTTTACTTACTATGTGAACGATACAACAGACTTGAAGCACCAGTGACTCCTACTGACTAATAAATTCAGAACAACTTCGCAAGTATCAATGGAAGGAAATCATTTCAAATCCTTCAGTGTATACTGCTCATTTTCCTTATCCAGTAGTTGAGTCAAAGCTAGGAAAATATTTTTTAATATAAATGAGTACACTTTAATATCAAATATTGAGTAGACAGCTATAATATATTACAATTTACACTTATTTAATTTCAGAGACTGGATATGTCTACACAAAACCAAAAATGTGATTTTTCATAAATATACTTGTTGAAATTATCAAAATGACCTAATCTTTCCCATTTATGCAGAAAACATACTTTTGTCCGCATAGTATATATTATAAAATTAGAGGAAATTTTTCTTTACATGCAACATATGAAGAATATGTACTTCAGAATCTGGGAGAAAAAACACAATGCACAATATGTAAATATGATCCAGTATAAGAGAAGATGATAATTATAGTAGCAAAACAGCAGCAGCAGCAGTGGTGGTAGCTGTAGCAGTTATAGTAATAGCAGTAGTGGTGCTGTTGTTATTGGTGGTAATAGTATTGTTAGTAGCAGTAATAGTAGCAGCAGTGGTGGTGGTGGTAGTGGTAATAGTAGTGTTAGTAGTAGCAATAGTAGCAGTAGTGGTGGTGGTGGTGGTAGTGGTACTAGTTTTACTGGTGTTATTAGTAGCAGTAGTAGTGGTGGTGATAGTAATGGTAGTAGTACTAGTAGCAGTAACATTGGTGATGGTGGTGGTAATGGTAGTGTTAGTAGTCATAGTAGCAGTAGTGGTAGTAGCGGTAATAGTAATGTTAGTAGTAGTAATAGTAATGCTACTTTTGGTGATGGTAGCAGTAGTAGCATTGGTGGTGGTGGTAATAGTAGTGTTACTAGTGGTATTAGTAGCAGTAGTACGGGTGGTGATAGTGATGGTAGTAGTAGTAGCAATAGTATTGGTGGTGGTGGTGGTAATAGTAGTGTTAGTTGTCGTGGAAGCAGTAGTAGTGGAGATAGTAGTGGTAATAGTAATGTTAGTAGTAATAATAGTAGTGTCACTGCTGGTGATGGTAGTAGCATTGGTGGTGGTGGTGGTGGTAATAGTAGTGTTTGTAGTTGTGGTAGCAGTAGTAGTGGTGGTAGTAGTGGTAATAGTAATGTTAGTAGTAGTAATAGTAATGTTACTGGTGGTGATGATAGTAGTAGTAGTAGTAGCATTAGTCGTGGTGCTGGTGTTGGTGGTAATAGTAGTGTTAGTAGCCGTGGTAGCGGTAGTAGTGGTGGTAGTAGTGGTAATAGTAATGTTAGTAGTAGTAATAGTAATGTTACTGGTGGTGATGGTAGTAGTAGTAGTATTAGTCGTGGTGCTGGTGTTGGTGGTAATAGTAGTGTTAGTAGCCGTGGTAGCGGTAGTAGTGGTAATAGTAATGTTAGTAGCAGTACTAATAATATTCAAGAGTGCAAGAGCTTGTGCACTTCACTATGAGTGGATGAAAATGAATGCACTGACGATAAGAATGCATTGAGGATCAGAATCCCTGGACTGCATTCACCAAAAAAAAAGGCTGAAAAAAATACTTTTTCTAATGTTCTTTTGCAGGGAAGGGCCAAGCCTTTAGCTCCCTTCAAACTTATATATACCAACTCCATTATCATACCAACTCGAAGAAGGGGGAAATTCCCATGAAAAGGACATCACTGTTGACAGAACTCACCAACAGTGATTTCCTATAGAGGAACAAATCATTAGCAGATTGAACCTTGGGTAACTAAAGCTTGAGAGGTCAATTTTCGTCTACCCATAAGATATCCAAGCTTGTGCAACATTTTGTTTGTTCATAATAATGGTATCAGTCTACCACAACAGCGTGTCTATGACCAGTGGTATGGCATAATTACTTTTGCCTTATATTACATGGAGTAATGGCTAAAATGCATAAAAGATGGAATTATTATTTGTCTGATAATTTAGGGGCATTTCATAATATTTAGTTATGCAGAAATGCCTTTTGGAATGATCTTTAGCAATGAATGTATATTTCACACTTCTACACTGCTAAAACTGTATTATCTACTTTACATACTTAACTTAAACATTATATATATAATCTTTTAAAGAATGAGGTGTGAAGGGGACAAACAAATACCAAACATTATTGGGTTATTAATGGGAAAAAAATTAGGTAATTAAAGAACTCTTTGAACCTAATGAAATATTTCATCAAAACAGCATAGAAGGTAATTGCAAAAAAAAAAAAAAAATATATATATATATATATATATATATATATATATATATATATATATATATATATGTCAATTGAAATTATTACTAGGTGATTCAGATGAAATACTATTCAGGGAATGATATAGTTAGACATAATTAATATTTAATTTTAGTGAGACCTTTAACTATATTCCATGCAGAAGACGTTTAATAAGCTGGAGAGCCTGTAAGTGGGAGCTAAGTTGGTGAACTAGATTATAAAATATTCTTTATACCATAGTATTATTGAGCAGTAGAGCTTAATTTCATGAAAGCAGTGAGATGTACCTAATTAGAAGCTGATAGCTGTTAGTGCGAGTTGTTTAAATAGATGTTGATGGTGACATCGTAGATAAACTAAAATAAAATATAAATTTCATAGCACATTACAGTAGGATTTTAAGGTTAGTCTTCAAGAAAGATTAAAAAAAAAATCATCTGAGGTATGATGTAGAAGTTCAGTTGCAAGCTTTAAACTGCAGTGAGCTACAGAAATGTGAGTGAAAAATGTATATATAAATAATAAAATATGTTGATTCTCATACTCCTGGAAAGGAAACTAGAAGTGATCGCTCTTACAGATATAAGAGCATCCAGGCAATGGGGCAATGGTGTGAAGGACCAGAGGCATGCTGGAAGATACTGACAGTGGTATCAAGCAGCAGAAAAAAACTGACCTTAACTGAAATGTACATGCCATTGTTGAGGAGACCGATTACGATTATTCATTTTAGGACAGAGTGAGAGAAAGAAAAGTGGCCATTGTCACAAGCTCAAAAGAAAGAAACACATGCTGAAAATGATGCAAGGGTTCTTACTGAGAAGAATATTTGGTGACAGCATATTTTTAAAGCATTTGGAAAGATACTGAAATTACAAATGAAAAAAAACAGGCCAAATGAAATGAGTGAAAGAAGTAAAGCAATGCCTCTGCAAACTATTACACAATTATAATCATTATAAAGCAACAAGGTATGTTCCTTTTAGAAATCGCTATGACTGTGAAAATGAGAGGCTTGTTTGTTCTTGAAATAAGATGTTTTAGGCAGATTAGTGAGATTTGCAGATCATATTTGTTTTCCATATTTGGAAGTATTTCTAACTGAGGTATGACTGGCAATAGCCCAGTTATTAACTGGTCCCTTCTTAAAAGGAAAGTATTTGTTTTGACTAATTAGAAAACATTTAAACTGTTATCTGGTGGTATGTTACTGCTATTTTGTGATAACAAGTTACAAGGGATATTGAAAACTGGGTTAAAAGAAAAATAAATGACAAGAATGACTTGGGTAGCTCTACCTGTGTTTTTGGTCTCTCAGGTCTTTTTACTCAGCACACAATAAAGAAGTTATTGGTTACCTGTGCTTGGCCTGGATTTGGTAGGTGAAGTAACTATCTGTGTCTGGCAATACTTTGAAAGCAAGTTCTCAAGTAAGCTGTGAATGAAGGAAAAATAGAAGAGAAGGAAGTCTTCAATAATATTATAATATACTGGGATATGAGAGCTGTGATATCATTAATGATGTTCTTTATAATGGGTGAAAGAAATGGAGGATTATAAACTAGTTCACCTCTGAGTTTGAAGTTCTTCCCCAAAGAATACATTCACATGTTTTGTTAGGGTATGCAGCAGTAAATCGGTGTGAAAAGCTAGGTGACACCAGTAAGAGGTGCTTTCCTCATTATGGGATCCTAACTCCACTGATTTTGGCATTCCTGATTGGCAATGTATGAGCAAATAAAGGTGCAGATTTAAGACTTATTTGATACCTCCTTTCTGTAAGATGTCTATGGAGCACTAGCCTTCAAGAGGCTCAGTGTTATTGCTGACACTAAATGTAATGACTGTGTTGACTCTAATGTCATGCGGAGGGATAACGTTATCTGGATTAAACTAGAGAGGGACAGACGTTAGCTTTTTGTTATGTTCAGGTAGTGGTTTAAGCAGGAATGGTACTTATATGCATGGGATCTATATCAGCATTTCAAAAATTGAATAGTTTGAATCACTAAATATCAAACTGAAATGATCGAACTATTGAATGCCGATATGAAAAAAAGGAAACAAAACAAAAAAAAACTAAAGGGTGTAGGCAGGGGGGCAAGCCCCACTGCACTCCCCACTACATAAATATACCAACTCCGAGACCACACTTCATTGTAGTAAACGGAGACCTCCCCTTATGGAGATTTCCATTTACATGTTCGATGTTCTGGACTTTCAGCATTCTCACGTCGAAAATATTGTATTCGATATTGTCGACGTTCAAGATGCTGATAGGAACCCTATGCATGTGGGTTGTAAAAGAAACACACATTTTTGAGGTCCACAAGGGTCAAATCCAAAGATGTTTTTTAAATAAAACTTTATTAAACCAAATTCAACATAGGCAATAAAGATTCTATGGCAAAGTAGTTAAACAGTTTTACAATGGTGAGAAAGATGAGACATCAATAGCAACAACAATCAAAGACTCAAATAAAATCTATGAAAATGTTTTTTTCAGCTGAAGTTTATAAATCTCTGAATGTTGAGATCCCAACTCTTCATACCTTTAACAATATATCTCATCTCTTTTTATATGAGGAAAAAATTAACAAAGTTATCTTATTTTTCAGGTGATTATTACATAACTAAACCTTTTGGCGAGTATTTGTATGATCTAGATTAATTTTTACACTTTTTATACTTTTATATTTTTTATAGTGGTTTATATTGGATTTGTGTGCTCCCTGGACCTCCATCAGTTTTTCTTGTCTGGTTCCTGGTTTCTCTTGTTGGATTCATTTTTACACACATTGATGGGATAAAGCCCTTCACCAAATAATAAGAGTCCATATTCTCCATTTATCTAGAATTGCAAGTCTGTTACTGGAGTCACTCACTGCTATCTCTGTTTCCCTGAATTGATTTGTTAAATTGGTAACCTCCTCTCTTTTGGTGGACTGAGCTGTTTTCCATCATCTAGTAAAATCTAGTACCTTTCTTTGATGAAATGAAAGAAATGGAAACATAAAACTTGAAGAAGCCCATCCAATATGAAATGGCAGAACTGAATGTACTTATGTCTGAAGGGGAAATGGTTACTGAAATAGTGTCTGAAGGATGGAAAGAGTGATCTGGAGGTAAGGTATATAATAGTAGGGTATGGTGAAAGACAAGAGAAGTGTGAGAAGTTCAAGGAAATCATTCACTGGTATAGAGCTGGCCCTGTAGAACAGGTCAGTGCTACTTCCTGAGATTTGGAGGAGACAGGCTGGACTGGTAGCTAAAGTAATAAGGAGGCAAAGGCTGAGATAATGGGTTCAGTATTTTCATTCCAGTTAGAGAAACCTAAACAATAAGTGAATCAGAACACCATTTGCAAGTCCAACTTGTGGGGGAGGTAGAGAGTACACAGCGTTTGCACTGCCCTAGCTAAATAATTATTCTCCAGTATTCTTAGGAAGAATTTATAATCCAATCAGTTGTTACGGAGAAAGCCAATAAGCAGTTAAAATGCTACTCTGCCCTAAGGAAGAGGGGGAAACTGTCTATCTTTCATAGAGTACACCATTCCCCTATTAGACACCAACTATTTTAAATTAGTTAAAATATGGTGTTTTGTTCTCCTGTTTTTCACTTTGTGACCGCAAATCATGATACAAAAGTTATTCTGTCAGAAATGACAACTCTGCATCCCTAGCCTACATCAGCTCCTAAAATTAAGTTGTTCTGCATGGCCACATTAATCCTGAATAGGTTAAAGCAGGTATCAGAAAATGAATGAATCTGTGTGTTGCAAGCAAAACTGCCCCATCAGTAAACACTTCGAAAAGGCAGATATCCATATAGAAAGTGTGGGCATGCATTACTACAAAGACACATTATGGATGGAAACCCAACACCTGCACAGCTAAACACTGGTTGTAGGTGGACACTGAATTTTAAAATCTGATTAAATTGTTTAATCATAGGTCAGTATGAAGAAAAAGACTAAGCTATTTTAATGCTTACTTTATTGAAAATGTATATACAGTCTTACCAGAATACTAAATACATTTAAGAAGTCAGCAATATCCCACTGAGTTCTTCACCTCCACAGTTATGACATGTTAAGGTGCAGACTGCAAACACTGGCCTACAACTTGTAGGCAATTACAGAGAAAACAAACACAATTTTGTAATAAAGACTTCTTTTTTCAATACTGATGGATACAGAACAGAGCAAACAGACAGACAATCAGGATAACAAGCAAACAAAAAGAAAACTAAGTTCATTGCTTTGTGCAACGATTTAAGATTTTGCTGAATTTACACCAACATACTTTAAACTAAAACCTCCTATATGCTAAAGCAGCTTTAATGGATGACGGGATAACAGGCCATAAACTAAAATATTCCCTCTAGCATGAATCATGCAACCCAAGAGAATCTGATGATGGAAGGTTGATAGATTTTGTGTGTGTGTGTGTGTGTGTGTGTGTGTGTGTGTGTGTGTGTGTGTGTGTGTGTGTGTGTGTGTGTGTGTGTGTGTGTGTATGTTCATAGGTTGATACTAGGCTATCGGCCCTAGGGCCTATACAAACCTCACCATAACAATTCCCTGGCTATTTCTTCCTACAGTATTTACTTCTCTGGACCCCTGTCTAGCAGGGTGACTGACATGATCCCCGGAGTGAATTTCCTATCTCCCATTCAATCATCAAGGTTCCTTTTGAAGAGGGCCAGAGAGGCACTCTGCTTGACATGTAAGGGCAGTCTGTGTGTGTAATAAGTTCATTGACTAAGACAAGCATAGAAAAATAAGATAAAATAAATGTTCACCTGCAGCTGGTCTTTTAGCCAAGGGATGCCAAACTTTCTTTCCTGTAACAAATGTGCCTGGGATATAAGATTACTATATTGTAGCAGCAGAGGTAGCTGTATAGGTACAGGCAGTCATTTGAATGTTGATTGTTGGGTGTGTGTGTGATTTCAATCCTCACATCTGTCCTTTGTCCTGCAGCTGAAACAGAGGTTTAAGGCTATGCACTTAAGTTCCTGTGGCACAAAGTTTGGTTCCCTCAGTCCTTAGTTGCTTAAGTGTATGACCTTGAGTAAGCCACTTAACCAGACTGCTTGGGCGCACCTGTGAATTTTGGCTAGGCTTGTCAATCAATGGTCTACTGCACTGCAAGCCTTTTAACTACCCACGAACCTATATTGCAACTGCACACCCATCTACCAGGAACTGGTGAATGTGAAGACCAAGTGCCAGAGGAAATGCTAGGGAGTCAGGTACTTTACATGTGGCTACAACAATGAGGCCTTTTGGAGAATAGTGATGAACTGCACTAAAGGAGATGCTGGAAACAAATACATTGTATTTATTTATATATTTATTTAGGTACTTTTCTGTTATCGGAGCAACACTGTAAACGCAGTTGTTGAGCTCCGAATCCAGTCACTTATGTATTTTTTTCCTCTTAATATAACCAGATGTGTGTAAAAATTATTTTACTAAGTAATATTTTAAAAAGAAGATGGTATTTCTAAATTTTACACACCCCTGGTTAAAAGACATGATAAGGCACTGGATTTGAGCTCAACAATCATGTTTAAAGTCTTTCCCTCCTGCGTACCAAACAGAGAAATCAAAGATAAGAAATTAACCAAATCCCAAAAACGTAGATTTCTTTTTTCTTAAAACGGTAATAATATGTCTGATCTTTTCCCTACAGAAAATTAAAATTAAGCCTCTACCTTTAAAGTGTATTCTTGTAAATCTCCTGCATGCACCTGTTATGTGTCCACAACTCATGAGCTGACTGGCTATCACAGTGCTGACAGGGACTGTCATTACCCATTAGAATATATTGAGTTATTAAATAAATGTGTAGTTGAAGCAGTAATCTGAAACCGTAGTAAATAAGTTTAAAATCTGTGTGTGTGAGCTTGTAGAAAAAAAAGAAGTTCCCTTTTAGTTATAGAAAGTGATAGACCTAATTTCAGATAAAAAAGTGCTTGATAACCTGCTGTAACATTTTCCGTTATTGGAGCAGCACTTTAAACTCGGTCACTGAGCTCCAAATCCAATGTCTTGTCATGTCTTTTTGCTCTTAATCAAACCAGGCATGTATAAAATATTTTACTGGATAATATTTAAAAAAGGATGTCAATTCTAAATTTTACACATGACTAAAAGACATGACAAGACACTGGATTCGGAGCTCAGCAACCGCGTTTAAAGTGTTGCCCCATAACAGAAAAGTACCTTTATTTATATTTGTTAAGTAGGACAGTGGATTAATTTATAGCCCCCTTTCAGCCATGTTGTGTTCCCAAATAGCAAAGGAAAATGCAATATAAATGGACAATTTAGTCTAGCCAAGCAATTGTTATGTTTTTGGGGGGAAACAAGACTACCTGGACAAAAATCCCTGCAAATAAGAGAAAAATACCTATTCCACACTTATACTGACCAAAAATCAAAATTCTCCCTCAGACCCTGGAGCGCAGCTTATCACTACCTCACAGTGCTACCTCAGTATATAATCATCAGTGCTCTCCCTGTCATTACAATTAGGGTTTATTCCCCATGTTGTATAATGGTTTAAGACTAGAGCTGATAACATGGCAGCATAGTAGCTTATAAAGAGATAGGATCATGACTCTGGTAAGAAACTTCAATGACAGAACAGCAAAAAACAAGGGCACAAAATGCATATGCAGTGGTCTTAATAAAGTGCAGACAGTAGATGGGCTCCAGGCAGATTCTATAGTGGCAGTTACCTGAGGAAAAAAAGGGATGAAACTAAGACATGAGATGTCCAACATAGGTGTCTGTATATGAAACGCCTCAGTAAAAAAGTTTAATGAAAACAAGGCCAGAAGTTTCTAAACCACTAAAACCTATAGTGCTGATATTAACAATATGAAGCAGGAATTCCTTAAATTTGGCTGAGATTGAAAGGTATTTCAAAGGTAATGTAGTATATGGAATGCCAAGAAAGCTGCTTAACATTCCTTTGTTTAAAGTCCTAAGTACTGGTAAGATTGGGTCTCATGCTATGGATTAACAGAAGACAGCGCTGGCCATCAAACAGCAAGAGCAAAAGGTAACTCATTTTAAAAGCTAATAGATACCTTGGTCTGCCATACTTATACACAAAACGTATGGCAGAAAAAAGTTTAACAGCTTCTAAAGCAACTCATTCTTCAGAGAATAATTATCTTTCTGACGTCAGACTGGAAGCACATATTGTTTTACTGGCCTTTGAAAGTCATTAAAAACTTTACATACCTACACTTTTTTTCTCTAACTGGTAATTCTTGCAGTAGATTAAGCTCCCTGAACTACAATGAATTATGATTGGATCTCACTGATTATAATCCTTATTTTGCATTCTCAATGTAGATGCCAAGATTTACCTGTCAAGCTTCAGTCTTGAAGTGAATTTCTTGGTATTCATGTCTCAAATACATACTAAATTGGTTAAGATCAAAGACCTGATCATAATCCTCTATGTTGTAAACAACAAAGAGACTGCATTATTCAGGAGAGGAAGAGCAGAGATTGTACAGTAGAAAATGTAACCGAAGGATATAACTTTTGAAAATGTAAGCATTTCAGAGGCCCGAATAATTGAGGAAGATATCAAGTGATGGGAGAATGCTGTAGTATGTTGATGTGTAGGGTCTATATTATGTTGTGGAAAAACCGCTTCAACAAACACTTGTTCGCCAACCAATTTGATTTGTGTCTTTCGGCTTTTCCCGGTTAGGGGTCGCCACAGTGGAACTCCAGTCCTCTAATGATTGGTAGTTGATTTTTACGTGCCGAGTTACCAGCCCTGACACACAATCTTCAGTGAAGGTATGCCCATTCATGCATGTCTCCACACAGAAGACGCTCTAGCTGAGAATCGAACCAGACAGCGTCTTACTGTGAGGCGACATCGCTACTGCAGCACCACCATAATCAGTGAAATCACTTCTTTGAATGGCAACTTCAGTAAATTTTTTCTTAGGAGAAAAAAATCACTTGGCCAAACCAAACAATATTTCAAATCCTTCAGAGTGGGGGGCTTCACTCACCACACTCCCCTACCTAAATATACCAACTCTGAGATTGCACTACAGTGGGGAAAATGGCAAATTCCCGATGATGGCCAAGCATTTTTTCCCCTAGGAAAAGTGGCCATTTGAAGAAGTGTGTTGTCACTTTTATTGGTCGGTGAACAAGCGTTCACTGAAGAGGTTTTTTGACAATGTAGTATAGACCGAATGTGTATTCTGAAATACATGATTTGGATTGAAAAAATATTCTGGACCCAAATTTGTCACATGACATTCTGCGTACCCCAGCCGTAGTGAAATGTTGTACCCAAACATGATTTCACTCACTGATAAAGAAGTTATCCCTTGGAATGGAAGTGTGACAACAAAATAATCTATATTTATTTAGTGGTATATCCCTCAATAATCTACATTTATACTTTTAAAAATGTAAAGCAAAAAAAAATATATATATATATATATATATATATATATATATATATATATATATATATATATATAGATATATATAAAATAACATCAAGTATCCACAATATCACCCACACTAAAAATTTTCAATCTGGTTTTAGAATCAAGATTGTTGGAAATGGCAGTATGAAATATCTAATTTCCTTCTGAAAAATACATTGAGTTCTTTAGTAATTTTCTTTATGACAACAGATGAACAGCACCAACCACTAGAAGTGTGGAAGACATTTCACTTAGTATGTCTTCCAAATAATATCCGCGGTGGTGCAGCGTTAGCATTGTTGCCTCACAGCAAGAGGTTCTCCCATTCGATTCTCGGCTGGAGTGTAGGGAGTGCCTTCTGTGTGGAGTCTGCATGCCCTCCCCATGGTTGAGTGGGCATTCGAAAGACATGCGTAAATGGGCGTGCCTTCATTGAAAGTTGGACGTCGAGTTGGCACCTCGGAATTCATGAAAATCTACTGCCAATCATTATCGGACCAGAGTTCCGCTGTTGTGACCCCTAACTGGGAAAAGCTGAAAGACAAAGAACAGCAACAACAACATGTCTTCCAAAAAATATTAAATCCCATCAATATATTATTGCACCACCAAGCTACACTGCAGTACTGATAGTTAAGTTACAACTTCACTGCCTTTCTGTGACTGGAAGCCACAGCTTCTAGCTTCCGAACCAGATTTACTACAGACTCTGCAATACTAACATCCTCTGACATTACCAAACACCCCTGATCCATTTCATGAGATGGAGTAATAGAATAAATATACTGAATGTTTACTCTAACATTAGTTATAATTACTAAAATTAGCAGCCTATGTGGCAACTGAGATTTTTTTTTTTTATTTTGCTATTTTTTCAGTATTTTCCATGCAGCCTTTATCTGTCTGTCTGTCTTTCAATCTAACTGTTGACTGGATTAATCTCATTAGGTAAGTGGCCTATTTTCAGGTGAGACCTGAGGTGGTATTTATATTTCTATGAGACATTTTGGCCAGGGCATCATGAAACTATCCTTTATCTTTTTGATAGATACTATGGGATATTTTACATCCACCTAACAGAAGATGATCAAAAAAATATCTAATATATAAACTAAAATCTATCTGATTCTAGTTAAAAGATATTACTGTTTCTTGCTTTTCAGGTCAGTAGATCAATTATTTAAGCTCTGTTCCAAGGGTATGCTTCAGCAGTCAAAGCAGTAACTCTTCCAATTTCTATCTTCTATAACTTTTCTTTTTTTTTTTGAAGCAATATAAGGGCCTTACATTCTGTAAGTCTCTAAATGAAGATTGTATGAATTTTTGACTTCAGAATCTGCCCCTGCTGATTCCACTGTTACATGTCCAAATGACAAGTGTAATCTTCAGCAAACCACAGTCCAAATAAGGAAATTGCCATGACACCTAGTCAGAATTGTCATATGCTATCTCAGCACTACAGCACAGTCATGTGGGATGATTTAGCAAAATCATAATGCATGTACACAATAGCAAATCTACATTTTTATACCATTTTACACATTTGTTTTTTAATATTGCACCTCACTGATAATGGCAAGTAGAATGCATCTGTTTTTCTACTTTTTCTTTTAAACAAGCATTTACACCCTTTTTAAAATTTGATTCAGCTCCAAAATAAAAATAAGAAAGAACCATTGGCAGATGGAGGTAAATCTACTTAGAACTTTTCTTACAGAGGTGAATGCAGCCTTGTATATTATAGCAATAACCCACTTCTGGGTGTGTGTAATGCTGGATTTACCCACAGCTGGTGTGGTTTGGTCACGAGGGGTAAGAAAAAAAATAATTATTTTTCTTAAATAATGGCATTGTATAATGCCTCCTTGCTGCCCTTCCACAGCTGTCTGGCTATTCTGCGGCAGTTCTGATGTACTGCGCATGCGTATATTTACACAGTACATCAGAGCTGTGGGCAAAAGCAACGGAGAAAATAAGATCTCCGTTGCTTTTTACAGCCTGTCTCGCTATGTTAAATGAGTTTAACATAGCGAGACAGCTTTATAAAAAGCAACAGAGAATCTCCGTTGCTTTTTTTAAAGCTGTCTCGCTAGGTTAAACCCATTTAACATAGCGAGATAACTTTAAAAAAAGCAATGGAAATGCTCCGTTGATTTTTTAAAAGCTGTCTCGCCATGTTAAACGAGTTTAACATGGCGAGACAGGTTGTAACAAGCAACGGAGATCTTGCATTCTCCATTGCTGTAAAAAAAAAAAAAAAGTAGTTATACTAATGGAAAAAGTCCAGGCGACCGGACCTTTTTCCATTACTATAACTCTGATTTACAATGTGCATGCTGACCAATCAGCATGCACGTTTTGTAATATTAATGGGGAGGGGTCGTTGTATAATATAGCAATAACCCACGCCTGGGTATGGGTAATGCTGGATTTACCCATGGTTGATGTGGTTTGGTCACGAGGGCGAAGCCCGAATGGCCAAACAAACCCAACCGTGAGTAAATCCAGCATTACCCACACCCAGAAGTGGGTTATTGCTATTATACAATGACATTATTTAAGAAAAAAAATAATTACTTATCTTAAATAATGTGCCTCCTTGCTGCCCTTCTGCAGCTGTCTGGGTATTCTGTGGCAGTTCTGATGTACTGTGCATGCGTATATTTACACAGTGCATCAGAGCTGTGGGCAAAAGCAATGGAGAAAATAAGATCTCCGTTGCTTTTTACAGCCTGTCTCACTATGTTAAATGAGTTTACCATAGCGAGGCAACTTTAAAAAAAGCAACGGAGAATCTCTGTTGCTTTTTTTAAATCTGTCTCGCTAGGTTAAACCCATTTAACATAGCGAGACAGTTTTGAAAAAAGCAACGGAGAAAGCAAGATCTCCGTTGCTTTTCAAAGTGTCTCGCTATGTTAAATGGGTTTAACATAGCGAGACAACTTTAAAAAAAGCAACGGAGATGCTCTGTTGCTTTTTTTAAAAGCTGTCTCGCTATGTTAAACTCATTTAACATGGCGAGACAGGTTGTAACAAGCAACGGAGATCTTGCGTTCTCCATTGCTGTAAAAAAAAAAAAAAAGAGTTATACTAATGGAAAAAGTCCGGGCGACCAGACCTTTTTCCATTACTATAATTCTGATTTACAATGTGCACGCTGACCAATCAGCGTGCACGTTTTGGAATATTAATGGGGGGGGGTCGTTGTATAATTCAGTTTTTTCCAGGGCAGTTCAATAATATAGCCCACTGTTCATGGTATACAATCTGTGTGATGACATTATTTTTAGCATGCCAAAGTATGTCTGGGACAGTTGCAAGAAATCATCTTTCAACCATATGTATCAGTACTTTTAGTAGTTTTCTTCATTAATTATTAAGAAATAAAAATCATGCCATTTCTAATACTGAAACCAACTCATACTTGTAGTTATACCTTCACAATATGGCTTGTCTGTACAGTAATGTCTTCTTTTTCAGTTGCTGGCAATAAGTTCATTCTGCATGGCCACTGAGAAATGGAACATCACTGATGAATAAACAATCTTCTCTAACACAAGAAAAAGGCTACCTGTGGTTGATGCCAGTAATTATTAAAAGTTACATAACCTGATGGAGAGTGTCGAATATTCTCCACTATGGCATGTTCTGAGGCCAAGATGCTTCCATTATGGCTTGTACCTTTTCCATTGACTTGTGTAATCCATATTTATCAATAATTTGTCCACAACAATATAGTTCTTTTTAGAAAATTTCACATTTATTTTTGATTTCCTGCAGATCGTTTAATCTTCCTCTCACCAAAAATTCATTTGAGTAACACTATACATGAGTGAAATTCAGTGTATTAACTGCTCTGATGTCCTCTAACATACTGTTAGTACAGATGCAGTTTTTAAAATGAGATGCTTATACATGTATGAGCATTTGTGTATTAATCCTCAGATAGTGTTCAAAAGATAAGTGCATTTTAATTTGCAGGGATTCTTCAGCCAAAGCATTCTTCAGAAAGGGCTGTCCTCTCTCAGTAATGCAAAAATGTTGTCTTTTCAAGGTATGAAGTCACAACATAGGACTGATACCTAATTTAGAATGCCTATGTTTTCCATTTCCAGAAATACTTTCTTTTAGTACTAGTACTGTTGGAATGACCCTGTCACTCCATTTCCCTCTTGGTAACAAGTCAGAACTTCCTATTCCCATAATACCTGGTCTGTTTTGGATTTCAGAGAGCTTAGCACTTGATGAACTTGCCTTTGTGACTCTTCCGTTTTCCCTTCTTTAGTACTTGTTTAATAACACTTCACTTGTGGTGGTGAAACTGGAGCTATTTTGTGGGATGAATGTGAATCTCCTATGGTCACACACCTTTTTTTGTAGTATTTTGGTAGTTCACAGGGTTTGACCAGTAGTGTGTGTCCCTTTCTGCATACGTTTATCCCATCTGTGCCATTATTGGTTGAGAGCTCTCTGGCTCACTCTCTCTCCAGCAAAGGTGTGTTCCAGGTGCTAGATAAAGGGCTTAGCTGCAGATCCTGCAAACTGCCCTATACCTACCCCAGTGGCAGCCATGTGAGCTCTGCTACAGCTGCCTCAGGACATGCATGAGAGCTTCCACACATGTACAGTCTCTTACCTGAAGTGCAGACATGCTACACTCATTAGGCTGCAGTGATATACCTGTGTTCTTGCTGGTGTTGCAAGTGCAGCAAGCCAGGATGCCTCCCTCCTGCCAGTATGGGTGAACTAGTGTTGGCCCCTCACTTCTATTATCACTTCTCTGGTCCCTGCAGTTCATATACCACCAGTCATATACAGGTCACCTGGTATGAGGCAGGATTTTATCCCTCTGCACCATGGGGCCAGGTGCGTATTTCTATTGTCATAAACGTTCAGTATTGATGAAAATGGTAACATCCTACATACAAGTAGCAGAAATAAACTTCCTTTATACACTTGTTGAATCACTCTTCAGGACGTTGTTTGAAGCTTAGCAATCTGAGAACATATTGAAGTGCAGCTGTTGTTCCTCTTAATTGAAAAGAGCTAGTTTAGGTAGTTTACATGCCACAGAGAGGATGCCCCCTGGACATCTACCATGGGAGGTGTACCAGCCACTGTTTTATTGGAAGAGGCCTCAGGCAGACCCAGGACACACTGAATGATGCCTGGGCATATCCAAGAAAGGGATGAAACTATTGCAAGGGTATGAGGATGTGTAATCCCCATACTCAGCTTGCTACTACTATGGCCCTCAGCAAGTTTATCAGTTTAGAATGTGGATGGATCGATGGATGGAAGAAAGCTAAGAAGATCATTTTTAGATAAGTTTTGTTTATTTATCTTTTTTTTTATTTTATTTATGCTTGTTTACTGGCATAGTACGCTGATCATAAATCACCCCTTTTTTGATATATATATATATATATATATATATATATATATATATATATATATATATATATATATATATATATATTTTTTTTTTTTTTTTTCCAGCCAGGTGAGCCTACTGAGCACCTCTATTAGCACAGAATCACAAGGTAGGCAAGTGAGGGGGGAGGAATCAAACCCTAAATCTGAGGCACAGACAAGGTGAATTTCAATCACAAGCACAGAAAAAGTACCAATTATAGCAAATCCTATTTTCATTTTATTTACATTTTTACTGCCTTTGGTCTCCATCATTTTTATAGAAACTTTTGAAGAAACTATGATAAGATACCCATTAAAGTCAGATGATTCCTTGCCAAGAATTTTGCCATGAGTGTTACCCACAAATCTGTTCTGTAACATGGCAGGAACCCATTTTGAAACTGACAATGCTCTGCCAGTCTTTGAGTGGTATAATATTTTCACACAGTGATTTCTCTTGTGTAATGTAATTTGTTCTGTAATCAGTGATGGCTTTGGGTGTAACTGATTGCATAAAGTTTACTGTGTGTTTTAATTATGTTCATTTAAGTTTGTGCGGTACCAACAAACTGTATGACAAGTCGTACATCTTAATGTCCATCACCTGAGACAATGCATAAAATGTTATTGCTCTTTCAGTATTATGGTTTCAGTACACTTAACATATAACAGATAAACAGTTTTCCTATATAGCAATACAAATGGTCGTATCTACAATATCATTATTTATCTTGAACCAGTGGAATAAATTATGTATTTTAATTAGGCCCCTTTATTTTGACTTTTTGTGTATACTGTAGGATCATTTTGTGATATTTCTACAAACCATATACATGCTCTTAAAATGGTATATAATATGTAATTTTATATATATATATATATATACATATATATATATATATATATATATGTATGTATATATAAAAACATATCATGATCTCTGACAACACTAATGACAGACACACAAATAACTAACAAAAAATGACAGACAACACAAATGACTGACAAACAAAATGATAGACTCACAAAATATTGACAACTTCTCTCCAATTATTTGTAAAATTTGTCTGCAAAACCCAGATCAAGCATCTTCTGAATAGTGGTATTGCTGGGGAAAGGGCTTTTAGTAAGGTAATGTGTATGGCTAGGGTTAGGGTCTGTGTGCTAACCCTAACCCTAAAATTACACATTACATTACTAAAATCCCTTTCTCTGGACAGAGTACAAATAGAGACAACACTAATTCTATCTCCATAACTAACTCTTATGCTAATCCTAACCTGTGAACAGTCACACATACATTCTAACTGCATAATAGACTCTATCACAGTCTCCCAAACTCACCTTTTCAGTTAAACATTAATTTTCCTGCACATTGCTACATATCTACAGTATACCATATAAAGATTGATATCAACAAAATGTGATTCACTCAAATGTGCAGTCAGCCATTTGTGCTGTTCCTCAACATCTCCTTCTCTCTCTCTCTCTCTCTCTATATATATATATATATATATATATATATATATATATATATATATATACACACACACACACACACAAATATATATATATATATATATATATATATATATATATATATATATATATATATATATATATATATATATATATATATATATATATATATACCAGAACACACCAGGTACACAAAGCAATGTATATATATATATATATATATATATATATATATATATATATATATATATATATCTATATCCACATGATGTGTGTGTGTGTGTAAGTTCTTTTTATTTTGTTAGTTTAGTAGCTGTGACATTCTTGTTTTCTTTCCTGTAGATTCTGGATTGCTGTTTTGTAGGATAACCTGCTCACTTACACCTGATTCATCACCTTCTTGTATTGTGTGTGCCAAATTAAGCTACATTTACATTTACACAACATATAAGTGAATAAAGGCATGTAGGCTAGAATAAAACTGTCATAGCATTTAATGCAACTCTGACACAAAACTCAGTGCCCCAGATCTAGAAACATGCAATCCTAAACCCATGCTCAGATCAAGAGATCATATGTGTACAAAGAAGTATGAGCTACACCACAACTATCACATTTTACACATCTATCTCTCTGCATAAGCAATTAAAGCACCAAAGCACAGACTATCGATATCACGTAATGCATTTTCTCACCCATGATCACAGTCAGTCTAGTTATGTAACATTTTCAAATCAGGATTTCTGCTGAAGGGATGGGCGTGACAGTGCACAGTGAGTAGCATTGGTGGCTCACAGCAAGAGATTCCCTGGTTCAATTCTTGTGCAGACTACCTTCTGTGTGGGGTCTGCATATCCTTCCTGCATTTGCGTGAGTTTCCTCCAGGTGATCTTGTTTCATCCTACATTCCAAGGTCATACAGCAGGTTGACTGGACACTCTAAATTGGTCATAGGTGTGAGTGTGCATGTGAATATGTGGTGTGGAGGAACTACCGCAGCAGGGCTAGCCATGCAGTAGTGTAAACATTGGCTCTATATGATTGCCACTGTTGAAGTGACACCCAGACCTAATGTGCTAAAATGGGAAAAACAGATTATGTATGGATCGATGGATGGATTCCTGCTGAAGTGAAAGATCAGCTGTACAGTAACATTTCCTAAGCTTGTCCATAATTTATAAACAATATTTGACTGAATGCCACTGTAAACAAAGAGAAGGACTATCTTAGGGTGTCATTCTGTTTAGTGTTTTAATATTATGAAGAACAATTATATATTTTCTTCCCATCAGATGGCCTCAGTCCATTACTGACAGGATGTTTGGTACATTTTCAACAACTAATGCAGTTAACTTATGTTAGTGACAAAAGGAATAGAATTACGTCCTCTCTTTTCTCATTCCTGTACCTAGTGCTTGAGAATTAGTCAAACCTGGTAAGGGTTCAGAGAGAACTATACAGATTTCAGGATGCAGTTTTCTTGAGGGCTAACATTACAGATTATCTGATATCCATATTGCCAACAAGTGGGGTTTCTAGAAAACCACGAGCTTTGGAGTGCTGAGTTCTGTGGTAACTAATGACAGGCCTTTTCAGCCAAAATGGCCTTGTATCTTTGGTCATTGGGCACAGGGGTGGGAAATGGATAAGGCATATAAATAAAATATTCACGTGACGAAAAAGCATGTGATGCACTGGAACACATCAGTCTCTTCTTAGATAAAATAAGAGTTTTGGATTACGTCTGGGGGTCAGGAGTGACAGCCAATATCTAAGATTGAGGAAAGGCACTAGTGGTAGCCAATGGTCTGCTCCTTATGGACCAAAAAAATTATTTAAAAAAAGATATAATTTTCAAAGCAGTTTGAGCTTTTCTTTTCATGATGTTTTTGTCAGATTAAGCTTTTGATTTATTTTAAATAATTACCTACATTTTAATCTTGTAAATACAAAACTATTACTGTCTTGTAGCCATAAATATCTAGTTGGAAAAAGAAGACAGTTAGAAACAAAGCTACATGGTTATGCCATTTCACGCACATTTGATACGGTGCTACAGTTCCCTATTTCTATTGAAGTCAGGATTGGCTACTAGAGGTTAAAGGCCTGTGATTCTGAAAATGGTTGCTTAGCAATAAATCACATATGTCAGCTTGATTTAGCCGGTGTAAGATGTGTCATGTCTCAGATTTCAATTCTGTACATAATAAGGTTTAAAATATTTCTCAGGCCATACCCAAACATATTTCCTTTGGTGCCACAAAAACGTCAGGAAATCTCCTAGTACATAGTGTGAACAGTTCAAGTATATTGAATCTTAAACCTCACTGTCTCCAGCTGTCTGATAATGCAGGTTACCACGGAAGCCTTGAGATTATTTATCTTTTTTATTTATATAATTTTATTTTTACTCAGCAAAGTATTTCCAAGAAAAAAATATAAATGCATAACTTAAAATCAGCAAAAAATGTTAAATACTACAAAATAAAACAATATATCCCATTAAGTTAATTACAAATGTTTCACTAATCTGAACTCTGTTGGAGGCCTAATTTTGCCCTGTGATATTTCATTCTCTAGTATGACTGATGTAATTTAGTTCCTGGCAGAAATGAATGCAACTCTAATCAGGGCGTCCTGCACAGGAAGCAGGCCTTGTACTGCAGGATGCTATGGATGCCTCATGGAGACACGAGTCCGAACAGCCACTGCTGAAAATACTCATACATCAAACAGATGATGATAGGCAGGAAATATCAGGAGCAAATGGTCAAACATTACAGTCTTTTAAATTGTCACACTCTTCCTCTTAACTCTAGATGTTTGGAAACCCTTACAATAAGAGCTCATCGATTAAAACTCTCTGACCTGATCTTTCCATAGAAAACATAGGCCTGCGGTATATTTTATGGCTCAGAACTATTTTAATAATTGTTTTTTTTTTACCAGTGAAAGGTTTATTCTGTGAGGGTGGATATAAAAGGGTGCAGCCCTTATCATCACTGTCACTGGCAAGTGTTGTTATATTTTTGGCTCTGCTACAGGACAAAATTAGGCCTGATAGAGATGAATTCACAAAAAAACACAGTCAGTACTCCAGCAAAGAAAACGCTGCTGCCTGCTGTCTGTTATACTTTCAACAAATCTGCTGACTGTATTGCATGTGTAAAACTGCTGAAAGCAAAAGAATGCATGCAGTCGGGGTGGACCTGAATAGATAACAGTTCCAGTAACGAAATCACCAAAGCAGTTAATTAAACTGATTTACGCATTAGTTTCCAAATATATTCTGGTAGTGTTAATCATACAACTACAGAAAGTTTTCCTAAGTATGACATTTCTAAAGAATAATGTTACTCAAACTCCACAGGGCAAGGTAGCAATAAGCAAGCAATAGCTTACTGTGCTTCAACGTTTTTTTCCTCGGCACAGCTGATTGCATCTTGTAGTAGTATTTTCTTTGCCTTTATCTTGTAAAGTGTATGTTTTTTGTTATATTGTCCAAAATGTGATTCAAGTCATTATATTGTGTTCCAAAACAGACTGGATTTCAAACGTCAGTAAGTCCTGCATTATGCTTATATCTTCTCTGATGTTAGTACTAGCTCTCCTTCTAGAGCTTAAAGCCCATCCGATTTAATTATGAGTAACATTAGTACTTGGATTGCATTTGTGTATTTGCCTGGACTGCATGTTTACCATAACATGATGTTTGGCATTCAGAATCAGGCTGTGGTAAAACAGGTCATCTGGATTGACCCATCTACCTGATTTGTAAGCAGAATCACTAATAAATACATCTTAATATGTATAATGAGACTATCCTTTTTCTTGGCTTTATGTATGTTTTGTAAACCTTGACTTCTTTTCATGGGTGCAGACACCAATATGTCCATAGCACAGTATGTGGAACTGTGTATGTGATCTCTTATTTTTTTTTTTTTTTTAGAATAACAATAGAAAATTAATTCACTATATTTATTTCTGTTCTATTACATCTGCTAGTATAGCTTTATGTCAGTTTAAAGATAAAGAATTGTGCTTATGAACTGTGATAAAAAAGATTTTTATGGCACATCACAAAATCTGCAAAAGTGGAATTGCAGAAGTTATGCTTTTCTTACTATGGTTTGTAGGCTTCTGATGTCACTGTCTGTAGATGTATCAAAAGTAAACAATACGGATAAACTTTTATGTTCATATTAGGCAATCAGTTGCAAAGACCACAAGAGTCTAACCACTGTAGTTTACCTATTACCCCTGTTTGTAAGGGACTAAGTAGCTTCACCTAGAATTACTTAACCAATACACTCATCTAAATAAGTTTTAAAGACAGTAAAGCATTTGCTTTGCTTATTGTGTACTGAAAGCTTATTCTAGATGTAAGCAAATCCTTTTGGGAAGATATCGCTCTCAAGGGCAAGGCTTGGTTATAGTGTAGATTTGGATCCTAACAGATTTTTTTTTTTTTTGCAATCTAATTTTTATTGCATTTTATTAATATACAAATACAAATACAGGTCATACAACAAAAGCATATAGGATCGACATATAGTAGGTGGATACAGTTAGTAAATACTTGGTTAATAACATATAGGTTCAACACAAAATTACAAGGAAAACAATTGACATCCCATGCGCAAGTGTTTTAGAATTTAACATAGAATAGTGAAAGGGAGTCTTGACAATTTAAAATATTGTGTAATCATATGTAAGAGTATAAGAGCATAAACTCAATACCTATTTGTAAAAAACCACAAACAGCAATCCAGCAACTCCGTAGTAGGAATTTATTTAGAACACCAGCTTAGAAATCTCTAGCGCCTCGGCCAACAGCCTTTAACAGAGTACAAACCTTAAAAAACTTTAGGTCCATATATACTGAACCTTAATAGAATAATTAATTAATTACTTATGTAACAAGCTTCTTAAACACTTCTTCTTAAAAAACAGACCCATATATACATATTTACACAAAACTTTTCCAGAAGCATTCTTGATTTAATCCCACAGGAAACATAGTATTAAATTCCAAAATTAAAAATGCTTCTTTTTTCCTTAATAGTTGTTTAACTTGTTCATCACTCATAAATTTATTAAAGACTATACTATCTAAAACTGTAGCCTGAAAACCATCTAAACTACCCCTATGAATTTCATTAAAATGTATAGCTACAGGACTAGTCATTTTATAATTCCTAACATCCCTTATGTGTTCTTTTATTCTACAGGAAAATTGTCTTTTTGTTTCACCTATATAAAATTTATTACATGTGCATTTGATTGCATATATAACTCTATGGCTCCTACAAGTAAAACATTCATTTGTCTCAAAATTCTTATCATTAATTTTATCAAACCTCTGAGTCACATATTTACAAATAGTACATTTACCACACGCTACTGTACCTTTTTCCTTTATTCCTTTTGATATCTCTAATTTTGGTCTTTGGAACCTACTATGTACTATAAAATCTTTAATATTTCTACCCCTATTAAAAGAAAACAGAAGTTTTTTCCATTGTAAACAATCTACTTCTTTTCTTGCAATATTCCAACTAGATTTAATTATATCTATAATTTCTTCCGATATTACTGAATACGTAGTAGTAAAATATATATTTTTGTACTGCTCTATTCTATTACTATTCTTATAAGATGTCCACATGCATTTTTCATTCTTACTATACAAGACTTTATTTAAGCTTTCTTTTAAATTAATTTCATCATACCCTCTTTTCTTAAACTTCTGAAAACTATCATATAATTCAACATCTCTATCTCTATTATTACTACATAATCTTGTTATTCTAATGAACTCAGTATATGGAATAGACTTGATAGTATGCAAGGGATGAAAACTTTCTCCTTGTAATATGTTATTACCTTCTGGAAATTTCCTATGAATTTTGGAGACTACTTTTTTATGGTAACTATCACCTATTAATTCTACATCCAAAAAGTTGACCTTATTACCTTTCTGTAATCCATCAAATTTTATTCCCATACTATTTATCTGTATTTCATTTATAAACTGATCAACTAACTGTATACCACCCTTACAAATAAAACTGAGATCATCTATATATCTATAATACTTAATTACATATTTCCGAAAGAACTGATTAGTATAGATATAAGATTGTTCAAACAAGCCCATAAATACATTGGCATAACATGGGGCAAATGGAGCCCCCATAGCTGTTCCCTGTTTTTGCCTATACAAATGGCCATCAAATTCAAATATATTATTCTGTAGACACATCATAATTAATTCTACAATATATTCGACCATAGGACTGTCACCTAAAAAATGTTTCATAGCTCTTATACCATCTGCATGTTTTATATTAGTATAAAGGCTTACTACATCTATTACTATAAAAAACATTTCATCATCCCATTTTAATTGATACATTTTTGTCAGAAATTCAAAGACGTCTTTAACATAAGATGGTAATTTTTTAACTATTGGCACCAAAAATTCATGTAAAAAGCATGAGATATTATTCAAAAAGCTTCCACTAGCAGAAACAATAGGACGTCCTGGCGGATTCAACAAATCCTTATGAATTTTTGGCAAACAGTAAAAACATGGCAGTCTAGGATTTTTTATAGCAAATTTATCTTTTACATCTTTAACTGAAAAATAATGCAGTCTTTTACCTTTATCTAATAATTCAGTATAAAGAGCTTGAGCTTTATCATAGTCTGACATGTCAATGCACTGATAAACTGTACTGTCATTTAAATGTTTATAACACATTGATAAATATTGAGTGTAATTCATTAACACCAACTTCCCGCCCTTGTCAGCAGGTTTAAATACCATTTGTGCATTCTTACTTAAATTAATTAAGCCTTGCCATTCATTTTTATTCAAATTATACTTTACATATTTTTTACTTTGACTTATAAACCTATTATAGGCTATTTGTATATTATGATTTAATGACCTATCTAAACACAATATACTTTCATTATTACAATAAGGAACAAAATCACTTTGTACTTTAATATTATCAGTATTTAACTTGCAATAGGCGTTGTTACAACCAACTTCATCTTCCATAGAATAACAAGAATAAAAACTGTCATTTGAACTACTACTTTGTTCATTCACATTGTCATCTTCCCTATTAGTTTCACCTTTTACATCAAAAAAATATGCCAGCTTTAACTTTCGTATAAAATGAAAAACATCACATTTTAATTCATGTAATCTAGGGAGAACCATTGGTATAAACTTCAAACCTTTTAATAATACAGACATATGAGCATCTGAAAGCTCAAATCCAGACAGATTAACTACATACTCACATGTAGAAAAATTATTAGAAATACTAGTCCCATTTGCCTCGTTTGTTTGTCCGTTGAAACGTACGTTGCTCTGGGTAATAACCCTGTATTGTCCCATTCCAGCTTCGTTTCCTGCCTCTATAGCCTCCACGAAAAGTATTTAGGTAGGTGTTATTTCCCGCAGGTGGTAGATAAGGGAAGTCTTCATCTGTGTCACCTTCCGTTGCTGAAGTTATACTTTCCCCTGATGTAAACGCCCTTTTCTCCGTATTTTGAGCTGACTTCTTCTGTTGATCAAAATGAACATGTTGTTTCCACCCCTTAGGATTAGTGGCTACAAGAAATGCCCGTTTGTTGTCGTAATCGCGTATATCGCGAATTAATTTGTTCTTCTTCCTGTCAATCAGTTCTCGTTCATAGCTAACCAGCTGTTCATTAGTTTTCACCAGGAAACGTTGCAGTTCTTCATGCGATATAATATTAGTAATGTCTTTACATAACCCTTTGATCTCTTCTCTGAGTTTCTGTTTTTTAAACTGATCGCGTTCAACCAGAATATGCACCCACTCCAAGCTGCACTTATGTGCAGCAGCTATCCACCTCTCATGGAAGGAGCGTTCTTCCAACACAGTCAAATCAAACGGAGTGGAAGGATTCTTAGCTGCTCTGAGACCACGAGGAGTAATGTCTAGTTCCTCATATCTCTGCATGCTTTGTGAGTTTAAAAATACAGCAGTTTCTTTAAACAGTAACTTCTCCATACGTGATAACATATCTGATACTTCTGGATTATTAAAAGTTTCTGCTTTCTTACCAATTTTAGAAAAGGGGTTCTGGTTCCATAACTTTCTGTCTTTTGTCCATTTGTTCAACACCCCACTATCTGTTTCATTTAAACCGGAGCCATCATTCCGAATAGATGCAGTGCATGTAGAACTCGACCCAGCTGTAACATCCACAATTGTTGGTGCAGTATCCATAAATTTTGGTAAAATCTCCAACGGAGTATCTAGGAATATCCTAGGTAGACCCACTAGGGAATCACTGGTCATATTAGAATAACCACAGCAGACAAAGAATATTTGTAAAAAACCACAAACAGCAATCCAGCAACTCCGTAGTAAGAATTTATTTAGAACACCAGCTTAGAAATCTCTAGCGCCTCGGCCAACAGCCTTTAACAGAGTACAAACCTTAAAAAACTTTAGGTCCATATATACTGAACCTTAATAGAATAATTAATTAATTACTTATGTAACAAGCTTCTTAAACACTTCTTCTTAAAAAAACAGACCCATATATACATATTTACACAAAACTTTTCCAGAAGCATTCTTGATTTAATCCCACAGGAAACATAGTATTAAATTTCAAAATTAAAAATGCTTCTTTTTTCCTTAATAGTTGTTTAACTTGTTCATCACTCATAAATTTATAAAAGACTATACTATCTAAAACTGTAGCCTGAAAACCATCTAAACTACCCCTATGAATTTCATTAAAATGTATAGCTACAGGACTACTCATTGTATAATTCCTAACATCCCTTATGTGTTCTTTTATTCTACAGGAAAATTGTCTTTTTGTTTCACCTATATAAAATTTATTACATGTGCATTTGATTGCATATATAACTCTATGGCTCCTACAAGTAAAACATTCATTTGTCTCAAAATTCTTATCATTAATTTTATCAAACCTCTGAGTCACATATTTACAAATAGTACATTTACCACACGCTACTGTACCTTTTTCATTTATTCCTTTTGATATCTCTAATTTTGGTCTTTGGAACCTGTAGAATAAAAGAATATTTATTATCCTTACTAGAATTTTAGAAGGGGTTTGCGCCCATTCAGCATATCTGTGAATAAGTCTGGATTCCATAAGAGAGTATTGATTTAAGTGTAATTCGTATAGTTGTTTTTGAAGGGTGATCATCTGTTTTTCAATATCTACAGAAAACTTAGTTTGCAACTCTGATTCTAGTCTTCTTAGTTCTGTTTCTAGTGCCAAGGTATGCGATTTGGACTGTTTCTGAATTAGGGATGCCTTTTGGATAAGGATACCTCTTAAGGTGGCTTTAGCTGCTGCCCATTGTATATCTAGGGCGATGTCTGTCTTTTCAAAAGAACTTGTAGTCTGTGAAAGGAATTCTTGGATTTCTTGGTGAAGGGTCTTGTTATTCAAGAGGTTAGGATTAAGGGACCAATTTGTAAGGATGCGGTTCTCATGATTAGGTTTATAGATATTTAAGATAAGATTAATTTTGGCATGGTCAGAGATAGTTCTAGGGTCACTGTTATATACTATTTCATAAGATGAAAACAATGCTGAGATTAAAAAAAAGTCTATCCTGGACCAGGATTTGTGGTATGCTGAGAAGAATGTGTAGTTACTAACAGAGGGGTCATTTCTGAAAAGTTCAAAAGGATCAAATAACTTAAAATCATCCATTATATCACTTAGAGTGCTAGTAATACCCAAAGGTTGTTTGTTGGATTTGCAAGTTCTGTCCAGCTCTGGTCTAATGGTCATGTTCCAGTCGCCCCCAAGGATCATTAGGTGGTTGTGGAATTTTTCGATAAGTGAATATATTTCATATAGAAAAGAGGATTGATGGAATCAATACCCGTAGACGTTTAATATAAGTATTTCTTTGTTAAAGTGCGGGATAGAACATGTTAGATAGCACCATCTGCCTTTTGGATCTCCACCAGTGGCTATGATTGAGCCTCTAAATGAGTTTTTAACAACTATTGCTACCCCTTTGGAGACCGTACAGTTCCATGCAGCTATTATTTGTTTTATCCACTTCTTTTAGTGTCGTTCACCCATTACTCCTTTGTCATGTGTGATTCTTGGATAAGGGTAATTTCAAAAGGAGATTTTTGAATAAGATGTAGTACTAGGCTCCTTTTTTTTAATTTTGTAACCCTTTAATATTCTATGATTCTATTGATACCATTCGGATTTATTTAGTGGGTTGGCAGAGTTTGGACTTTATTGCTAGGGTTAAGAGATTTTACGTATAGAGGGGTATATAGATTATGTAGGGATAAATAGCTAGAGTACCAGTAGAGATGTTTATATATAAGTATTTTTGTTTTTGTTATTGTTGGGATAAGTATATATTAATAATAGGGTATAGTGACAGCCACCTCTCTCAGACCTCCCCCTGTGCTTAACCACAATTTACTTCTATCTGAAAGAGATAAAAAGATACTATTTACATGACTAACTATTTTACAAAGGATTACCAACATTCCAAAATCCAACTTACTACCCACAATTGAGCTTCTTGCTCTTAAAATTGACATTTGTTATTTAGTCGATTAACTTATAATGTGAGCCAAATCATGTACTTGGTTCAAGCAAAAGAGTTAATGCAAAACACATTGTACATATAGTTGAAAGTTTTTTTTTCCCCTTTCTTCTTTTTCCCCCTTTTAAACAGAATTATATAACAGTACAAACAGTCATACCAAGTGGACTCCTGTATTATTGTCCCCTGGGGGTAATACAGCATTCTCACCCCATTTTGTCTTAGTTAGAATGCTAGCCCATCCATTACTTCCTGTCTGAAGATTTCAGACAGCTCGCATCAGCTGTTCAGCTTGTTGTGTATACATGCAGTTATTGGGCTGACCCTAGATGGTCACTCACTTTCCTCCACATCTGGATCCTACAACCCCTAGTATGTTAACTGCATCCAAGTTATTGGGGAGTACCCAGGAGCAGCACGTTCTATATCCCAGAGCTGATATAGGCTACCTCCAAAACCTGCCTATAGCTGCACGAGAAAATCATTCTTTTTTTTTTGATATGGCTAAAGACAATGCAGTTGTTTAGAGGTCATATGACAGCTAGGGAAGATATAGGGTAGCTGATATTTCCCTAGATTACCCTGGATATCGAGGCAATAACATAGGTCCTTAGCCTGCATTATTTATGCTGATTTTAAGAAAAGTCAGCCTGTCTGTACTTAGCTAGAGTAGAGCCCTGTGTGTATGCCACATGGTCTGCTCTGCTCCATTATAAACCTTGTTCAAACAGTGACAGTTCTACAGTGTACTCCTTGTTACCTATTATTAGCGTCAGGTCAAAAATACAATGCAGTTCTGTGAGTTGGCATAAGGATATGTGCACGTCCAGGAAGGCAGGAAGAAAACAAAATGAAATAGCGTATACTATTTAATTAACCGCTTTCGTAACAAATACTTCATCAGAATAATGACATTAAAACAACTGAGTTCTTAAATACAATAAAAACAATCATGTGATTAATAATCATGTGATTAATGAAATAATTAAAACCAAAATTGATACAAATCAAATATATTGCTTCTTACCACAGAAGAAAGAAGCAATAGTTTTGGAACAGAGACCTTGTGGAAAGTTGTTGAAACCCTAATTCTCATGATAACTGCTATTTGAGAGAATCTGTTGAATCTAAGATTATTGTAACCCGATGGCAGTGTTTGCTCATTGGAAATGTTTTTATCTTGCCAGGATTCAATTAGTATGAGAAGCTCTAGAGGGAAATCCAGTATGAAATTATCCTAAAGTTACTGTCTGGGCCACTGATGTTGTGATGAAATACATTGAATGTAAGAGGAGTGGAATAATGGCTGGAAGTCTTATGATTAGGATTAGTTTAATTTGTTCTGGATGCCTGATCTGAATTAGAATGAGTATCTCCACTGAGTAGTGCTTGTAAGCTCATCGGACAGATCCATGGGTTTTAATATATGGTTTGGAGAGCTAAGGTACTTACTAGTTCTGATGGGAAAGCAGAGTGGTTCCTATACAAAAGTTAGATCAAAGAACAATAGAAGGATGCTAGTGCATGATAAAGTAAGTGCAATAGTCATGTGCTTCTGCAGCTCCTGTTAGAATGGACAGAGCACATTAACACTGCTTCTGCCAAAATGACATTTGACAGGACTGTCAGGTTGGCATATTTAGTCACAAATGCACATATCCTTATAAACCAAAAAATGAGCAATACAACAATAAAATGAACACGTCCAGGAAGGCAGGAAGAAAACAAAATGAAATAGCGTATACTATTTAATTAACCGCTTTCGTAACAAATACTTCATCAGAATAATGACATTAAAACAACTGAGTTCTTAAATACAATAAAAACAATCATGTGATTAATAATCATGTGATTAATGAAATAATTAAAACCAAAATTGATACAAATCAAATATATTGCTTCTAATCTCCTACATAAGCTTAACTATTCTCAAACTCTAATAAAAATGAGAAAATATTGAATGACCTGCTTTGTTAACATTTAACCTGCGTTGGTTCAAGTGACATTTAATGTTAACAGTCTCGTTTAGTCCGGGGGGAATATCTGACTTCAATTTAATTTGCCAGAAAGATTCCCTTTGTAAGAGAAAATTCCTGAAATCCCCTTCTCTCATGTCCTTCCTCCCCACCTCTAATACAGAAAATAAAAATTTTTTAAAATGTAAACAAATCAATGAATGCTTGAACAAAGCGTTCCTATCATCCCTTGACTTAATACTGTAAATGTGCTCCCTTACACGGACTCTTAATTCCCTGGTGGTCATCCCGATGTAAAAGGCGTCACAAGAGGAGCACTGGGCGATATAAATAACTCCTCTGGTTCCACAATTAACTGTACCTGGGACCTCCAGGGTCCTATGAAAAGTACTAATGGAGATGTAAGGTCCTGTGGAAATAAAGCGACAAAAATTGCAATGGTTACATGTAGTCATTCCCCTGTTCTGGGCCACTGATTTAACAGCACTATTTTGCTGTTTCTCAAAGATCCTCTTTAAATTTAATCCACTCTTTTGTACAAAAACGGGTTTCTCTCCTAATACCTGAAAAATGTCCTTGTTGCCTCTAATAATGCCCCAGTTTCTCCTTAAAATATTTTGAATCTCCCTACAATCTGAACTCATTTCCAAGGAACATATCAGATTTGGATCCACTTTATTGACTATCCCTTTTCTACCAACTATATCCACGTCTTCCATGGTGAGGTTTAATAATGGGAAATAATTAGTTTCCCTTTTTGACCAAACCTCCTTCTTAGTTCGTTCCAAAAGGTTAACATCATAGCCCCTATTAATAAATAAGGATGAAATGAATGTAAATTCGGCATCCAAATCTGAATTTTTAGAGGTCATACGGCTTGCCCGTATAAATTGACCCCTTGGGATGTTGTTGGTAATAAATTTGGGGTGACCACTTTTGTAATGCAGGTAACCATTGTTAAAAGTTTTTTTACGAAAAATGGAACTGTGCATTCTACCTTCCAAATGGTCCCATTTTAGGGTCACGTCCAAAAATTTCACCTCTGGTCCCTGACATCCCATGGTAAATTTCAAGTAGTCTGACGTGGTGTTAACTTCTGTGAAAAGTTGGTCAACGGTGGTACTATCCCCATTAATAATAAAAAACAAGTCGTCCATAAAACGACAATAAAAACGGATGTTGTATTTTTCCGTTAACATTGGTAAAAATTGGTTTTCCCACCATGTCATTACCAGGTTGGCAAATGCTGGGGCTGCAGAGGACCCCATGGCCACCCCTCTTTTCTGACGATAATAGGATTTTCCAAAAAGAAAAAAGTTATTTTCTAGTATAACCTCCAATAACCGACATAAAATGGAAATTAAGTCGTTACTGAAATTAAAACTACTAGTAGTCAAAAGACCCCTAATGGCTTCAACTCCCTCATAATGGGGAATGCAGGTGAATAATGAGATTACATCTAAGCTGAACATAGTCTGCAATTCAGGGTTATATCCGTGTGTACACATAAACTGATTTATTCTCTTAAGGAAATGCCAAGAATCCTGAATAAAAGAAGGTTGTTCGGAGACTACAGGTCCAAGAATAGCATCTAAGACTAAGGAAATACCTTCAGTGGCAGAATAAGGTGCCGAGACAATAGGTCTAAAAGGGGGCACTGTAACAGACTTGTGTACTTTGGGTATCCCGAAAAGTACACCTATCCTAGGGTGTTCTATGTTACAAAATTCGTATAATTCCAGGGAAATTTCCCCATTCATGAGGGCATCATACAAGAAGGACTGAATCAAACGGTAACGCCGTTTGATTTCAAAAAGAGGAATAATCTCATATTCTTCCTGATTTCCCAATAAATCCAACATACCCTCCTCATACATCTCTTTTTTCATAACAACAATGTTATTGCCCTTGTCGCTTTTCATAAAACGAAATTCAGTGGTTAAATGTTCTAATTTGTTCAAGGCCCGCCTTTCATCCTTTGACAAATTGTCGTCAAAGTTTGAATAGTGTCCTAACAAACTGTCAACTTCTTTAATACATGTTTCTTCAAAAACCTTTAGGGTGTGATGTAGCTTTGGGCAATAAAGAGAGGGCTTAACAAAGGTGTTTCGAGTGGAGGGTAAATCATGTAACAAGAAATGTAAATTTAGCTTCCTAGAATACTTCTTAATGTCCACAACAGTTCTCACATAGTTGGCCCTATTGTCTGGAATGAAATTTAAGCCTAGTTTTAAAACCTTAAGCTCCTCGTTACAAAAAATATAATCAGTTAAATTTATAATACTGAAGTGTTCATTGGTGGTAATTATGTCTCGTCCCCTGATGACTGGGAACTCAAAAAAGTCCGGCTTCTTGTAGAGACAGTTTTAGTCACCGTTGGGTTTTTTCGGTTAGAAACTGTTCCTGTTGTGGGCAAGGAAACAGATGGAACTGACCCTGTGTCAACATTAGGGTCCACAACTGTATTCTTGTTGGTAGCGTCAGTAACAGGCAGCGGTGGGAAGTTTTCATCATCCACCGCCAAGCTGTAACCTCCTTGCCCTTTATCCAAAAGGGTGTTACCACTAAGAGGCCTGTTGGAAGCCCCCCGGTCGCTTAAGTTGGTTTTAAAGCGATCCGATGCTTCAAACCTAATTGAGGAGTTGTTAATTACCCCACGGGCACTACTGCGGTGTCCCACTCCTTTGGTATAAAGTCCGTTGTCAGATTTATTAAAATTTTGCCCTTTGTTGTTGACTGATTTTAATGGTTTGATTGGAATTCCAAAGTTAGCGTAAGCAGAATTATTTTTGTAGGATTCCACGTCACGCAACAATTTTGAATGCTTTCTATTAATATTGTCAATAGACAGTTGTTCCGTTTCTTTAGAAACTGTCTCTAAGAAGTCACAAAACTTGACATTACCCAAAAGTTGTTTAAAAAAAGTCTCCAACTCCATAATTTCTTTCCTTAATACTTCTTTTTTTATCAAATTGTTATCGTACAATAACTTCAGGAACCGTAGTCCCGCTTCGTTAAAAAAACAAACTAGTTCGTCAAAAAACATATCACCAGTTTGAACCCCGTTGGGGCACTTAAAGAATCTTAAGCCCTTTGGAACTATCTGAAGCTCCAAACAACGGGCAAAATAACAATTTTCGATGTGAATGGCTTCGTACCTTTTAAGCAGTCTTAGTAGGTATTCCCGTTTGGAGTTAAAGTCCTTGTTAAAAACCACATTCGGCGTCTCCTCCGTTGTACCAAGCTCCTTAAAGGGATTGTCAGCACGGTCGATAAGGTCCTGAAAAGATACCCGACCAATGATGCGTTGACGAACTGGGGCTACCGGATTAACTTCACAAAAAGCCGGTTCCAGGTGAGCAGCCGTCTCTGTCTCGAAATGTAAACCCGCTGGACTGGAGGCCCTGATAGTGACTTCCGGGTCATGGGTTCGCGAGGACAAAACCTTCAATGAATTTTTGATCTCCGTGAGAGTCGCAAATAAGAGCATGTTAAAGTTCCCCATTTCCATGGTATGAGTTGCATGAATACTCATGTTTAATAATGGGTCTTCGCTAGCCTCAGCCATAGACGCAAACCACAGCCAATAAACCAAAAAATGAGCAATACAACAATAAAATGAACACGTCCAGGAAGGCAGGAAGAAAACAAAATGAAATAGCGTATACTATTTAATTAACCGCTTTCGTAACAAATACTTCATCAGAATAATGACATTAAAACAACTGAGTTCTTAAATACAATAAAAACAATCATGTGATTAATAATCATGTGATTAATGAAATAATTAAAACCAAAATTGATACAAATCAAATATATTGCTTCTAATCTCCTACATAAGCTTAACTATTCTCAAACTCTAATAAAAATGAGAAAATATTGAATGACCTGCTTTGTTAACATTTAACCTGCGTTGGTTCAAGTGACATTTAATGTTAACAGTCTCGTTTAGTCCGGGGGGAATATCTGACTTCAATTTAATTTGCCAGAAAGATTCCCTTTGTAAGAGAAAATTCCTGAAACCCCCTTCTCTCATGTCCTTCCTCCCCACCTCTAATACAGAAAATAAATGACCACCAGGGAATTAAGAGTCCGTGTAAGGGAGCACATTTACAGTATTAAGTCAAGGGATGATAGGAATGCTTTGTTCAAGCATTCATTGATTTGTTTACATTTTAAAAAAATTTTATTTTCTGTATTAGAGGTGGGGAGGAAGGACATGAGAGAAGGGGATTTCAGGAATTTTCTCTTACAAAGGGAATCTTTCTGGCAAATTAAATTGAAGTCAGATATTCCCCCCGGACTAAACGAGACTGTTAACATTAAATGTCACTTGAACCAACGCAGGTTAAATGTTAACAAAGCAGGTCATTCAATATTTTCTCATTTTTATTAGAGTTTGAGAATAGTTAAGCTTATGTAGGAGATTAGAAGCAATATATTTGATTTGTATCAATTTTGGTTTTAATTATTTCATTAATCACATGATTATTAATCACATGATTGTTTTTATTGTATTTAAGAACTCAGTTGTTTTAATGTCATTATTCTGATGAAGTATTTGTTACGAAAGCGGTTAATTAAATAGTATACGCTATTTCATTTTGTTTTCTTCCTGCCTTCCTGGATGTGTTCATTTTATTGTTGTATTGCTCATTTTTTGGTTTATAAGGATATGTGCATTTGTGACTAAATATGCCAACCTGACAGTCCTGTCAAATGTCATTTTGGTAGAAGCAGTGTTAATGTGCTCTGTCCATTCTAACAGGAGCTGCAGAAGCACATGACTATTGCACTTACTTTATCATGCACTAGCATCCTTCTATTGTTCTTTGATCTAACTTTTGTATAGGAACCACTCTGCTTTCCCATCAGAACTAGTAAGTACCTTAGCTCTCCAAACCATATATTAAAACCCATTCATCTGTCCGATGAGCTTACAAGCACTACTCAGTGGAGATACTCATTCTAATTCAGATCAGGCATCCAGAACAAATTAAACTAATCTTAATCATAAGACTTCCAGCCATTATTCCACTCCTCTTACATTCAATGTATTTCATCACAACATCAGTGGCCCAGACAGTAACTTTAGGATAATTTCATACTGGATTTCCCTCTAGAGCTTCTCATACTAATTGAATCCTGGCAAGATAAAAACATTTCCAATGAGCAAACACTGCCATCGGGTTACAATAATCTTAGATTCAACAGATTCTCTCAAATAGCAGTTATCATGAGAATTAGGGTTTCAACAACTTTCCACAAGGTCTCTGTTCCAAAACTATTGCTTCTTTCTTCTGTGGTAAGAAGCTGACAGTAGCCGATATCATCAGCAGTCAAGGCTTTTAAAATAAGGACGTTCATCCGCGCTGCTCCGTCCCAAGCTGGGCCAAGCTAAGGGGTTCTTAGCATAAGAGCTTGACTCTGACAGTAAAACACAACAACAAAAAGTAAAGGCTGTAAAAACTAACTGGTTACCAGAAGTACAAATTTGGCTTCTCTCTTGTCCGATGCACAGATGCAGTATTGTTAGGATCCTAAGGACACTTTTTCCTTCCATTAAGCCACATGTTCTCAGTTTTTCCCTGCACTGAATGTTTAGGTAGAAGGGCGGAGCCTCGCTATGATGGCTGTGCACACATAACATATATTGAGATGGTACCACAGTAGAACAAGTGGTTTCCTGTAAGAAATATTATCAGGTTACACTTGTAGGTCATAGGTCACTGTGACAACATGATAAATGGTTTCTTGGCCTACTGATCGAACGTTGAGATGGAGAGGTGCTTTTTAGCAAGAAAACCCGAAAGGCAAAAGCTGAAGAGATACCTCAGTCAGATTGCCGAGTTAAGAAGATTGTTTTGGGTCTGCTTTTTCATCGGTTCATCTGTAGGGCATCAGCAGGAGACTTGTAGGTATGTGAGATCATTTATTTTTATTAGGGTCAGTTTGTTTATTTAGTTTGATGCTCGGATGGTTGGTTGTGTAATCTTTCTTGCTTTATGCTTAGCTGGGGATTGCTGGAATTTCACCAAATGCTTTGTGAAACGTGGATTTACTTCTTGAAGGTCTTTGATGGAGCATGTGACATCTCTGTGCTGAAAGGAGAGAGTAGCTGAATATTTCATCTGGAATTTTATGTTTTTATTTATCAGAAACTTGCAAAAAGGTGATAGTGTTTGTCTGGATTGTTTTATAGGAAGTGGCAGGTCCTGGGCAATTGTGATTTTTGATCCCCTCCATATAATGGATTTCTTGTTTTTTGCAGCTTGCAAGAGTGATTGGGCATGTGAGGCATTTAGTAGTCTAATGTAGATTTGTCTGGGTGTGTCTGGGACTTGTGCTTTTCTCAGAGCTCTATGTATTCTCAAAATTGTAAAAGTTTGAGCAAGGTCTTTGTTTTCCAGGAAAAGACCAAATATTTCCTCTGCAATATTTAGTAGTTGTGGTTGTTCAAACTTCTCAGGTTTACCTCTGATCAGCACATTATTACACCTTGCTCTAGCCTCCAGATCAATTATTTTTTGCTGCATGACCTTTATAGAGGATTCATTGGCAGAAGTGGTTTTTTGAAGTTCCTGTATTTTAATTTCATTGTCCATAGTTCTTGCTTCGTTCTGGTCCAACCTTGAAATGATTTGTTCCAAATTGTTACTGAACAAGGTTAGCTTTGAGGAAAATGTTTGAATTTCAGACTGAAGTGGGGTAAGAGCTGCTTTCAGTTCTTCCATTATGAGAGGATGCTCAGTTTTGCTTTTCTGTGACTGTGGCTATTTTGGAGCATCAGGCTGAGATCTAGTTGTTTTTTTGTCTTTTGGTGGTTGCTTCTTTCTCTGGAGACATAACTAGTGACAGTCTAGTTTTTGAAGATTGCACTTCCAGTTGCTCCATCTTGATTGAAGTTTTGTTTTTTGGTTATTTATTTGTGTTCTTGTAGAGCCCTTGTAGTGCTGTCTGGCCTAAGCAAATGTGGCTGCAGGCACTGCTACACCACTGCTGGAAAAAAAAAGGTAGAAGAGCTTTTCAGTGTCCTAGATCCAAGAGAAAGGAAGAAAATTTCTCAACAAGTAAGTAGATTTTGGTTAGCTTATTTTTAGGAAATGCTTTCTTTCAATTTTTGATGCAGCAGCAGATGATTTTAGTAGATTAACTGGTAGTAGTAAGAGCACACAGAAGACAGTGTTTCCTAGTCAGCGGCCATCTTGGAATTCTCTGGATCCTAACAGATTTGTGTTTTTTGTAGCTGTATTAATGTAGAATGTCAAGCAGTTAAGGGTCATTTGCTGCCTTGAAGGCCAGGTGGAGATCATCATGAAGTGAGTAAAGGATTGAGTAGAGTGACAGAATATGTTAACGTTCACTGCAGTTTAAGGAGCTCATGCCTGACTTTTTTCTCTGGGAGAAAAGCTGTGATTTTTCTAGTTCTGTCATGCGCTTCAAAAGATATATGCCAAAAGGGGTATTACTTTATTGCCCCTAAATACATCCAGGTTTCTAATGTCAATGTTGATTTTGACTGTGTGTCCTTTATTATGGTTTTAGTGCATGGTCAAAACATCATGAATTTATATAAGTTGGGTCATCTTAGAGAATATGGTTGTCATTTAGGATGTTAATAAAAGGTCCTTATAGGTTCATAGGTTCATAGGTGTGTACTAGGCTAATGGCCATGGGTCCTTTACATGCCTAGCCCATAGGATTACCATGGCATCGTGCCACCCAACCTTAGTTCCCAGTGCCTCTGTCAAGCAAAGCCACTGGAGTGATCCCTTGGGTGAATTTTCTATTTCCCATCCATTTCATCAAGATTTCTCTTGAAGAGGGCCAGTGCTGTGCTCTGTTTGACATGTATGAGAAGTCTATTTAATAGCATGGGCAGTCTACCATGTTCTGTTGATTGTGGCAATAAGGTTGAGGTCTCTGGAGCATGTGGTGCATAAGGATTGGGATTTCTTTAGATGTAGCATTTCTAACAGAGCTGGGTCAGACATGGCTTGGTAAGTCAAGCAGAGATTGCCTCTAAGTAGGCGATATGAGACAGAGAATAGTTGGAGTTTTTTTAGTCTGTCCATATAGGACAAATGTTTAAGGACTAGGATCCTCTTTGTGAGGTACTTTTGCGGCCTCTCCTGTTGTTTAAGGTGTTTACCGAGGTACATGCCAAGTGGGGCATTGTACTCAGTGATTGGCCTAATGAGGGAAGAGTAGAGGGAGACAATGACCTCTTTCTTCCTGGATGCAAAATCCTTAGTAATGAGATGTGCCACATAGAAGGACTTTCTGACCACAGTGGCAATGTGGTAGTGAAAAGAGAGGTTGCTGTCAACCTGTGCTCTCAGATCTCTTATACCATCTTCTGTGCTCAGTGGACTACCATTGATGTGATAATTCATGGGAACTGTTTTTTTTCCAAAGGGGATAATGACACATTTTTTGGCATTGAGCTTAAGGCCATGGTTCTGACACCAATCGTTGGTCTCAGTGAGGCCTTTCTGTAGCCTGTCAACATCACTCGAGGAGTTAATAATAGCTCCCAACTTGCAATTGTCTGTGAACTTGGTCAGCCAGAGTCCCTTTGTTTTGGCCTGGACTTCAGATAAGTAGATACCAAACAGGAGAGGACCCAGGACCGAACCCTGTGGGACTCCACTCATGACTGGTCAGCAGTCTGACTTGGAGTTAGCTACTTTCACACTGTGGGTTCTACCTGTGAGCCAGATTGCAACCCACCTAGTGATATAGGGGTTGATGCCTAACTTAGTGAGTTTTTCTATGATTCTTGAGTGGGAAATGGTATCAAAGGCCTTGGCCAGATCATGGTAGGCTGTATGAACCACCTTACCTTCATCCACAGCTCTGGTGACTGACTCAAAGAAGTTGACAAAGTTGAGCAAGCATGATCTACCCTTCACAAAACCAAACTGTGTGGGATCCAGAGTTTGAAGATTCACTATATCCTTGTTTATTATGTCCATGATGATGCATTCCATTGCTTTGCATATCAGACTAGTCAGACTAATAGGGCGATAGCTCCCAGGGTCTGTAGTCGCTCCTCCTTTGTGGAGATGGATGACTGTAGCAGTGCACCATTTGGTTGGGAAAAAGCCTGATGTGAGGCTGTGATTGAACAGGGTACATAGGTGAGTTGTCAGTTCACTCTGTAGTTCATGTAGAACACAACCAGGGATATTGTCAGGTCCCATAGAAGCTGTATTCTTGGCCTTGGAAAGTGCTGTTTTAATCTGTGCAGTGGTAATACTGGGTGCCTTGCAATCTACTGGTATTGTGACTGGTCCCTTGGGGGGGGGGGTAAAGTTGGCACTGAATCTGTCGGCCAGTATATTGGCAATATCTGTTGGCTCAGTATAGGAGGTACCATTGTGCAGTAGCTCAGAGCAAATCTGGGTATTGCCGTGGAGATTCTTTACATAACTATAGAAGGCCTTGTGATTGTCTTCACTATCTGCTGCAATTCTGTTTTCATAGCTAGCTTTAGAGGATTTGATGAGGGATCTCAACTTTTTGTTGAGGCTGATAAGGGAGTTTTTCCAGTCTTGGGACTTCACTTTATTCCACATCAGTTTCCTCCTTTTATTGTAGAGTTAATTTATGGCAGAGGACCACCAGATTGGCTTCCTTTTTTTGGAGGAGAGCGTCTTGGTTCTGTTGTGTATGGTGAGAGCCATGCATTTGTGTATGTGTTCATACAGTGCATTGGTGTATGATTCAGCAGTCATGCATCTGATCCCCATTTGTATGGGTGCCATGAAGTTAGCCACCACTGATTTTAGGAGCCCAAAGTTAGCTTTGGAGAAGTTTTTCATGGTGGTTACCTTTGCGTGGGTAGGGGGTGGGAGGGATGTCGATTTCCAATGTGATTAGTTTGTAATCTGATCTAACCAGGGAGGAGTTGACTATTGGTGTAGAGCAACAGTTACCCATGTTAGTAAAGACCAGGCCAAGGATGTTGCTACCTCTAGTGGGGATAAGAATATGCTGGTCCGGGGCATTGGAATTAATGAATTCCAGGAAACGTTGGGCAAATGTATTGGTACATGAGTAGTTTTCCCAGTTAATGGATGGGTAGTTGAAGTCACCCAGTATGATAATGTTAGGTTGGACCCTAATATTAGAAAAAAGAAAAACACAGGTACCGTATAAATAACTTGGTCTTCACTTCAGAACCAGAAATATATGAAAAAAAGCCGAACTACCACGGTGAAAGGATAAACTCTTTAATGCTGAAATAACTGTGAGCGCTTTCGCAACCATCCAGATTGTTTCTTCAGACTTAGTTAACATCAGGCACTCCATCAATATATATACATTTCAAGTAACCAATCAGTTAAAACAATTAATTAAGTACACATACTAAATTCAATTAGTAAAAATGGTAGAAAATTCATAAATACACATAAGAAGTTTTTAAAAACAAATAAATATGGAAATACAAACTAAAAGCATGGATGGATGTAAAAACCATGTAGAGGAAAAAAAACAATGTTTAAGTGCTCTTGCCAATGGTTTCAGAGAAACAGTTTCATTGATGCCTGGGGGTTTATCTGCATTAAGTTGTAAAATCCATTTTTGTTCAGCCTCTTCTGTTCTATTTTTAATGTCACCCCCTCTAATACTTTTCTCTAAAACTTCTAAAACTAGGAATTTAAAAACATGATGCATCCCTTCTGCTTCTACGTGTTTAGCTAAAGCACTGCTGTCTTTCTTATTAACTATGCCCCTCATGTGTTCTAAAATACGTTCTTTTAGCATTCTGTTGGTTTTGCCTACATAAAAAACTTTACAATACTGGCAAAAACTGAGGTAAACTATATTTCTAGTCCTGCAGTCTGCATAAAAATAAAGTTCACAGAACATACATAGATCCTATGGGAGAGAAACTTATGTTCCCTATTACATATGCGAGTGACGTGAGTCTGTTCTGTGACATTTTCAAGAAAAATTGGAACATACTGACAGCCACTAAAGAACTGGAAGGGGTCATTGATTCTGGATCTCATTTTTCTTTTACAAACAAAAAAAAATCACTTAAAAGGCAGTTATGCTACAAAACACAAGTACCTAAATCCTTGAATACATCTAATAGGATAGGGACATATATGTGTAGAAACTGTAGAGCCTGTAAATACATTTTCTCATGCAGTACATTTGTACATCCACAGCAAAAAATTAGAATAGAACTTGATTTTTATGCAGACTGCAGGACTAGAACTATAGTGTTTTTTACGTCCATCCATGCTTTTAGTTTGTATTTCCATATTTATTTGTTTTTAATAACTTATGTGTATTTATTAATTTTTTACCATTTTTATTAATTGAATTTAGTTGTTCTTCTTTTGATTTTTCCCGGTTAGGGGTCGCCACAGCGGAACTCTGGTCCGCTAATGATTGGCAGTAGATTTTTACAGTGCCGAGGTGCCAGCTCGACACCCAACCTTCAACAAGGCACGCCCATTCACACATGTCTTTCGAAGGCCACTCGACCATGGGGAGGACATGCAGACTCCACACAGAAGGTGCTCCAGCCGAGAATCAAATGGGATAACCTCTTGCTGTGAGGTGACAACGCTACCGCTGCATCACAGTAGCTTTATTAATTGAATTTAGTATGAGTACTTAATTAATTGTTTAGCTGATTGGTTATTGAAATGTATATATATTGGTGGAGTGTGTGATTTTAACTAAGTCTGATGAAGCGATCTGGATGGTCGCGAAAGCACTCACTTTTGTTTCAGCATTAAATAGTTTATCCTTTCACAGTGGTAGTTCGGCTTTTTCCATATATTTCTGGACCCTAATATTCTCCAGAGTGCTTAGGAACATGGAGAGTGAGTCTTGGCACATGGTTGGGGACCTATAGCAGGCTATGACCTGAATCACTGTCTTACCCAATGTTAGCTGCACCTGAAGTATCTCAGATGAGTTATGTTGGGCTACTAGTCTGGAGGTGTGCTTTATGAACATGGAACACCACTGCCTTTGGCGATTCTGTCCAAGTTCTGGAGCTGAAAGTTGTGGAATGACTTATAGCCTGGTACTGCAGGGGTGCTTTCTGCTGCCTTGAACCAGGTCTCTGTTATGGCACAAATGTCGATGTTCTCCATTTTAAGGAGTGTTTCAAGCGAATGCATTTTGAGATTTAACCTTCTAATGTTGAGCAGCATGACCCTCAGATTGCATTTGTTTGCAGCTGTTATGGTGGTAATTTGGTCTTTTGAACACAGCCTAAAAAAGGCACTATAGGGGTGGCAGGAGCCTTGGCCAGTATCCGGAAGCCCAGGGGTGACAGATGCAGGCCATCTCTGGTAAAGCCTCGAGGTCTGTCAATCATGTCTTCCCAGGCAGACAGATACTGGATCCCCTTAGAATGACACCAGAAACTTAGCCAATTGTTGAAATCAATCATTTTCTGCTTGTATTGTGGTATCATTCTGGGTGATGGTAGGATGCTGCTCAGGGCTAGGGTCATACCCACCTGGACTACATAATTCAAGAGCTCCTCCGTGTTTCTTTTCATGTAGTCCAGGGAGGTACGCCTCAGGTCATTCACAGCCACATGTACAATGACAAAGTCATATTTGTACCTGTTGTTAAGGGACCTGAGTGTGTGCATTATGTGGTGGATCCTGGCACCTGACAGGCAGCTGGCTGTTACTTTCTCCTAATTCAATCTAGTGAGTGGGACATCAGTGTGCCTTACTATCGAGTCACCTATGACTAGTGTGTTGGGCATGCTGTTTTGACTTAGGGGCTTTGGTTGAGTGACACGCTGTTTAGGAGAGTTATGTGCCTCATGATTAGTGTTGTTTTGTGGTGGTTGAGTGTGCTTCTGCCTTGGAGGTCTCTGCTGTTTGGGTAGATTTTTATTGAGAGCCTCCACAAAGGTTGGTGTGTGGTTTGTGTTTTTATGTAAAGGCAGTGCTGGTGTGTGTTATGGAAGGCTATGTGTTCCATGTGGTGTGGTGCAAGTGTTGACCTTCTCCTCTTGACCAGTTATTTCAGTCTTGGCTGGAGAGTGCATGGCTTCCAGTTTGAATATATAAGTGCATCGCTCACAAGTCTGAGTGTTGGAAGGTAAGAGCAGGGGGTTGTCAATGTACATGAGGCAGTTGCTACATTGCCTCAGGATGCCTCACTTCACCATTTTTTTACAGTTATCAACAAATATGGTTAGCCAGAAACCATTTATATCAGCTCAGACATCAACAAAGTATAAGCCAAACAGTAATGCTCCCAGAACTGACCATGATGTCCTGCTGAAAAATATTTCTAAGATAAGGGTACCACATATCATAACAGAATTGGTTCTGTTTGTTAACCCATTTGTTATCACATGAGTTACTTAGGGAATAATGTTAGTTGTGTCTGTTTTGTCAGTGGTCTAAAATTCTGGATAGTGCCAAAGTCATTTGGCAAGACCAAATAGGTGGGATGTACCAATTTTCCTTCACTTAGTGCCTCTGTCACTCTTTAATAAAAGTTAACCAGGTTATTTCAATGATGTTAGCCAGATTAAGCAGACAGGATCTGCTTTGTCCAAAGCAAAACTGACGTGTCAAAAGACTGCAGCCTGCCAATATCCTTGAATGTGAATTCCATATGTTTCATCACAATAAGTGAAGATGCCCAGTGGAAAGATGGATAGATTGAATGAAAGAAGATATACAACTGTTAGTTATGACTGTTAAAGAGAGTAGGACAGTAGCACTGAAACAAAAGAGGTGGTGACAATTGCTATGATACCCTAACCTCATGTTGAGAAAATAGCCTTACATATGAGACAGGGGTGGCTAATCAGTCTGTAGTCCCCAGAGTTGGTGCTTGGGCTACAACTGAGAACCAGGACCAGTACAACTGTTGTCCAGGAATGAGTAACCTAGCCAGTGGATAGGGTGAAGTTAAATAGATGCACAAGGTAGTCAGTGAAGCATTATTTCATATTAATATGAAAACAATCCTGGTACATCATCTAGGCCCATGAAGCAAGTTTTCTTTGTTTTGAATCAGGCATCTAATATTTCATTGATGCTGATAATAAGGGGTAATACTGATCTGTTGTGTAAGGTGGGAGCATAGTGGAGAACTTTCAGATACATTTTTTGACAAGTGTATTCTTCAAAATTTTTTGAGTCTAAGTGGGTTCTAACATCAGATATCCAGCTTGGTGTAGTGTTGGGTATTGGTCCTTATGTTCCTAACAAAACTGAAGAAGGTTTCACAGTTATCTTTGGAGGAGGCAACAACAGTCAAATAATGTTTAGACTTGCTGTTTTTGATTTTCTCACTTAGCTTATTGTTTACTCTTTTGAGTTTGCTTTTAGAAAATAAAGATCTGAGGAGTTTCTTTTCTTCTTCTTCTTGTAAAGTTTGTTTATTCTAGGTTTCCACCAAATTGTTTGTGAATGTTGAGTTGAATATGTGATGAATGAATACAGAGATCACAATGCAGAAGCCAAAGTAATAGTAAAAATCAACAGTGTTTTTGGCTTTGGAGAACTCTTCTGGAGGGGGGCTTTTGAACTTGTAGATAACACTACAAAGTTTACTTTACAGAAATCTCTGGAGAAAGTGTAGTTTAAGGGAATCTTTGGCTGATAACGTATGGAAAATATTATGACACAGTGGTCAGAATTGTTCAGTGAAGGGATAACCATGGATATAGGGCACAATGGTACCATATTTGTGAGAACAAAGTCTTGAAAGTTTGGGCCTCTGTTGGCAAGTGACAGTAATTGCTTTAGGTGTTTATCATATCGAAGAGCTGTTGAGCATATATATTATTTCCTTTATACATTAGCCAGTTTATGGGTAGATAGGTGATTTCACAAAGGATAATTGGATTAAATTGGAAAGTTTAGGATTCTGGTTTGTTAGGGTGGTCTTCATGAGCTACAGGTATCATAGTATGGATTCTCTCTGGTAGTGCTATAAAAAGTGGATGTACCTCCAGTTACCAAGGTATGAATGAATTCTAAGTTATTACCTAACTGGAGAAAGCAAAAAGTGATGGGATTACAAAGAAAAAGGAAAATACCTGCACAAAAACAGGGGCATCCTAATGTGAAGGTCTAAAGGAGTAGGAGGTACTAGAACAAAGTTCAAAAGGAGTGTTTGTATGCTGATTTGACCAATGGCTCCATGACTATATAACAGTATAAGTTTTTAAGGGTTAGTAAGTCCTCTGCTCTAACCATCTTGTTGTTTTGGCTTGTAGCATTGAGAAGTGTCATACAGATGAAGGCTTAATTAGTCCTTCTTAGGTTAGCAGATGTAACAGACTTGATGCACTGATGAATTAGTTTATAGTGCACTATGCATGGCCTGTAAATCATTCTATATAAGTAAAGCTATGCATAAGTTAAATTACAGAATCCAGGAACATGTGCATCCTGTTAAAAATAAAGATGTGAACATTGCTTTGTATAATCATTCTACAGAGTGTAAAAACTTAAATTTTTTTTTTTTTTTTTTTTTAATTTTTGTAATCGATTCTACAGCAGCAGATCCCAAACATGCATATGTCAATAATAAATTAGAGAAATTGGAATTAAAATAGCAAATCTGGCTTCAGGTAGATACACTATAAAGTCTAAGTGGACATTTAAATATTCAATGTGTCCTTAAGACAAAACAATTATTTGGTATGAAATAATTACTTTAAAGATATATGCATACATACATGTAGCATTAGCATTGTCACCTCACAGTAAGACATTGTCCTGTTCGATTCTCAGCTAGAGCATCTTCTGTGTGAAGACATGCATGAATGGGCGTACCTTCGTTGAAGGTTGTGCGTCAGAGCCGGCAACTCGGTATGTAAAAATCTACTGCCAATCATTAGCGTACCGGAGTTCCGCTGTGGCGACCCCTAACTGGGAAAAGCCAAAAGACACAACAACAACAACATGCATATCTAAAATTCTGTATATCTATCTATGCACTATGCGAACATGTACATAAATGCATGGATCTCACCATACCCAATAGTACCAAGACGCTCTCCTCCAAAAAAGGAAGCCAATCTGGTGGTCCCCTACCATAAACAAACTCTACATCAGGAGGGGGAAACTGATGCAGAAAAAGGTAAAGTCCCAAGACTGGAAAAACTCCCTTTTCAGCCTCAACAAAAAGTTGAGATCCCTCATCAAATCCTCTAAAGCTAGCTATGAAAACAGAATTGCAGCAGATAGTGAAGACATCCACAAGGCTTTTTATAGTTATGTAAAGAATCTCCACAGCAATACCCAGATTTGCTCTGAATTACTGCACAATAGTACCTCTTGTACTGAGCAAACAGATATTGCTAGTATACTGGCCAACAGATTCAGTGCCAACTTTACCTCTCTCTCCACCCAAAGGACCAATCACAATACCAGTAGATTGCCAGGCACCCAGTATTAATGCTGTAGAAATTAAAACAACACTGTCCAAGGCCAAGAATACAGCTTCTATGGGACCTGACAATATCCCTGGTTGTGATCTACATGAACTACAGAGTGAATTGGTACCTCACCTGTGTGCCCTGTTCAATCACAGCCTAACCTCAAGCTTTGTCCCTACCAAATGGCACACTGCTACAGTCATCCCTCTCCACAAAGGAGGAGTGACTACAGACCCTGGGAACTATTGCCCCATTAGCCTGATGAGTCTGATATGCAAAGCTATGGAACACATCATCATGGACCTAATAAACAAGGATACGGGTGAATCTCCAAACTCTGGATCCCACACAATTTGGTTTTGTGAAGGGTAGATCATGCCTGCTCAACTTTGTCGACTTCTTTGAGTCAGTCACCAGAGCTGTGGATGAAGGCAAGTTGGTTGATACAGCCTACCTTGATCTGGCCAAGGCTTTTGATACCATTCCCCACTCAGGAATCATAGAAAAACTCACTAAGCTTGGCATCAACCCCTGCATCACTAGGTGGGTTGCAAACTTGCTCACAGATAGAACCCACAGTGTGAAAGTAGCTGACTCCAAGTCAGACTGCCGACTACTTCACAGGTTCATAGTTTGGTACTAGGCCATCGGTCCTAGGGCCTATACAAGCCTAGCCATAACAATTCCCTGGCTATTTCTTCCCACAATATTTACTTCCCTGGACCCCTGTCTAGCAGGGTGACTGACGTGATCCCCAGGGTGAATTTCCTATCTCCCATCCAATCATCAAGGTTCCTTTTGAAAAGGGCCAAAGAGGTGCTCTGCTTGACATGTATGGGCAGTCTATTCCAAAGTCTGGGGAGTCTCTGGGTCAGGAACCTATCCCTCCAACATGTCTTGCTCATTGTGATGACAAGGTATAGATCCCTGGAGCATGTGGCTCTGAGATATTGGGATTTCTTTAAGTGTAGCATGTCCAACAGCTCTGGTTTTGACATGGCCTTGTATGTTAAGAAGAGATAGCCTCTGAGTAGATGATATGTGACAGAGTATAGCTGGAGTTTTTTTTGACGGTCAGCATAGGGCATCTGCTTTAGGCCTGTGATCCTTTTAGTGAGGTATTTCTGCAGCCTTTCCAGTTGTTGTAGATGTCTTGAGAGGCACATACCAAAAGGGGCTTTGTATTCTATAATGGGTCTAATGAGGGATGAGTACAGTGGGACAATGACCTCCTTTTTTCTGGATGAAAAGCCCTTAGTGATGAGGTGTGCCACATAGAAGGATTTCCTGACTGTTGTGGTGATGTGGTTATTAAAGATGAGATTACTGTCCACCAGTGTCCCTAAGTCTCTTATCACACTTTTGGTGTTTAGTGTACTGCCAACTATGTTATAATTCATGGATACATGTTTTTTCCCACAGGGAATAACTATACATTTCTTGGCATTGAGCTTCAGCCCTTGGCTTTGGCACCAAACATCTGTTTCTGTAAGGCCCTTTTGTAGAATATCCACATCATTTGGAGATTCAATAATGGCTCCCAGTTTGCAGTCATCTGTGAACCTTGTTAGCCAGAGTATATTAGTGCTGGCCTGTACGTCAGAAAAGTAGATGCCAAACAAGAGTGGTCCCAGGACTGAACCCTGAGGTACTCCACTTGTCACTTGTTTGGAGCTGGATTTGGAGTCGGCTACTTTTACAGTGTGGGTTCTGTCAGTAAGCCAGTTGGCAACCCATCGAGTGATGTAGGGATTAATGCCCAGCTTAGTAAGTCTATCTATGATTCTAGAGTGGGGGATGGCGTTGAAGGCCTTGGTGAGGTCCAGATAGGCTGTGTGGACTGCCTTACTCTCATCCACAGCTCTGGAGACTGATTCAAAGAAGTTAATCAGGTTCACGAGACAAGATTGGCCCTTCACAAACCCAAACTGGGTGATGTCCAGTGTTTGAAGGTTGCCAATGTCTTTGTTTATAAGTTCCATGATAATATGTTCCATGGCCTTGCAGGTCAGCTCCTCAGACTGATGGGGTGGTAGTTCCCATTATCCAAGGTGGAGCCCTCCTTGTGGAGTGGGATAATTGCAGTTGTGTGCAACGCAGTGGGCACGAAGCCTCAGGTGAGGCTATGATTAAACATGACACTTAGGTGAGATGTCAGTTCATTTTGTAGTTCATAACTAGCTTTGGAGGATTTTATGAGGGATCTCAGCTTCTTACTGAGGCTGGTAAGGGAGTTTTTTGCATCCTGGGATTTTCCTCTTTTCTGCAACAGTTTCTTCCTTTTGTTGTAGAGTTTGTTTATGGCAGGGGACCACCAGATTGGCTTCCTTTTTTTTGGAGGAGAGTGTCTAAGTTCTATTTGGGATGGCACGATTCATGCATGAGTGGATGTGCTCGTACAGTACCTTAGTGTGAAATTCAGAAGTTGAATTTTCAGTTCCCATCTGCATGAGTGTCATGAATTATGTCATTTCTGATTTGAGTAGCATGAAGTTGGCTTTGGAGAAGTTTTTTACAGAGGTTTTCTTACTGGGGTAGGGGGAGGGATGTGGATGTCAAGGGTGATTAGCTTATGGTCAGACCTGACCAAAGAGGGGGTGACCACAGGGTTCAGTCTTGGGTCCTCTCCTGGTTGGTATCTACTTCTCTGAAGTCCAGGCCAACACAAAGGGACTCTGGCTGACAAAGTTAACAAACGATTGCAAGTTGGGAGCTATTATTAACTCCCCAAGTGATGTTGACATCCTACAGAATGGCCTCACTGAGACTGACTGGTGTCAGAACCATGACCTTATGCTCAATGCCAAAAAATGTGTCGTCATCCCCTTTGGGAAAAACCTGGTTCCCATGAATTACCACACCAATGGTAGTCCACTGAACACAGAAGGTGTTATAAGTGATCTTGGAACACAGGTTGACAGCAACCTCTCTTTTGATCAACACATTGCCACTGTGGTCAGAAAGGCCTTCTATGTGGCACATATCATTACTAAGGATTTTGCATCCAGGAAGAAAGAGGTCATTGTGTCCCTCTACTCTTCCCTCATTAGGCCAATCATTGAGTACAATGCCCCATTTGCCATGTACCTTACTAGACACCTGCAACAACTGGAGAGGCCACAAAAGTACCTCACAAAGAGGATCCTAGTCCTTAAACACTTGTCCTATATGGACAGATTAAAAAAACTCCAACTATTCTCTGCCTCATATCGCCTACTTAGAGGTGATCTCTGCTTGACTTACAAAGCCATGTCTGGCCTAGATCTGTTAGAAATGCTGCATCTAAAAAAATCCCAATCTCTCCACACCACACACTCCAGATACCTCAACCTCATTGCCACAATTAACAGAACATGCTGGAAGGACAGATTCCTAACCCAGAGACTGCCCATGCTATGGAACAGACTTCCCATACATGTCAAGCAGAACACCTCACTGACCTTCTTCAAGAGAAATCTTGATGAGTGGATGAGAAACAGAAAATTCACCCTGGAGATAACTCCAGTGGCTCTACTCAACCGAAGCAGTGGGAACTAAGGTCAGATGGCACTATGCCAGGGTAATCCTATGGCTAGGCTTGTAATGGCCCCAAGGCCATTAGCCTAATACACACCTATGAACCTTTATGTGTGTGTGTTGTTAGTGTTTAGATGAAGGCACATTTTCCATAAATATATCGGTGCACCAATATATTTTATTTTTTAAATTGATTTAGCATGTGGATTTGTGATGTTTATAAGAAATGTTGCATTAATCATGTGAGTAATCCACTGACTGATTTAGTAGTGTGCTTAAACTTATGTTCATAGGTATATACTAGGCTAATAACCACTAAGGCCCTTATAAGTCTAGCTATGTATCCCAAATGTGACCCACAAATTTGATTTATATAAGTGGTGATTTATTGACTACCTCTGTCCATCAGAGACATAGGAGACAGACCAAGGGGTGAATTTCTGATTACACATCCATTGGTCTAAGTTGTGCTTAAAAAGGGATAGGGAGGAGCTTTGCTTTACATGGATGAGGAGCCTGTTCCAGAGAATGGGAATTCTCTGAGAAACATATCTGTCTCTCCAACATGTCCTATTTATGTCACAAGCAAAATTTAGTTTTTTTTAATCTAGTGGTTCTGATGCTGCTTATTTTGTGGATGTGCAAAAGGTTCATCAAAACAGGATCTAGGAATGCCTTGTATGCCAGGCAAAGATCACCTGTCAGAAGTCTGTAGAATATCGAATAAAGAGACAGGGCTGTGAGGCAATCAACGTAGGACATTGTGTGTACTCCCTATATTCTTTTTGTAAGGACTCTTTGTAGACATTCCATTTGCTGCATGTTTCTGGTCATATACATACCAAAAGGAGCATTATACTGTATGATGGGTCTGATGAGGGCCAGGTACAATGGTTCGATGACCTCTCTGGTCCTAGATGCATGCACTTGCTTATAAGTTGAGCAACATAGAAAGATTTTCTTACTACCATGGATATGTGTTGTTTGAAGGCTAGGTTACTCTTTACATGAGTTCCTAGTAAATCAACCTAGAAGGGTGTTCTGTTGATGACGTAGTTAGCCGGGGTGACAGACTTTCCAAAACGTACTATAATGCACTTCTTGGTACTGAGTTTTAAGCCGTGAATTTAGAGCCAGGCATTTGTCAGTATCAGACCTTCCTGAAGGGTGTCCTCATCTTGGGGGATTCAATGGCTGGCACATTACCTCTCAACTGTACAGATTTTCGGAGAATGTCCATAATTTTGCCTCATATTTTTGGTGTGTTCCTCCTAACATCTGTACTTTTCTGGCAAATAGCTGAGGACTGAAGTCATTAAATAATGACAAACATTTGAGTTTAAGACTTCACATCCTTCAGAAAATTCATGCTAATGCAAAATCTATTATTCTATAAACTTTCTACGTTTGTAAGGGCAATATTTAATGTATGTCCCTATTTGTCCCCACATCATTTTAGGCTTTGTCTAGATTTTTTGCTCTAAGAGGTTGAGAGGTATGATGACAGCTCCCAGTTTGCAATCATCTGTGAAGTTGGTCAGCCAAAGGACTTTAATATTGGCTTTAACATGTGAAAAGTAGATGCCAAAGAGGAGTGGGTCCAGCACAGAGCCCTGGAAGACTCTACTGGTGACCGACCCTCTGTGGAGGTTGCCATACCTATTCTAATCTCCTGAGTCTTATCAGTGAGCCACCTAGCTATCCATTATGTTATGAGGGGAGTTTATACCTCCTTCCATAAGTTTGTTGAAAAGGCCCAAGTGAGGCATTTTATCAAATGCTTTATCCAGATCTAGGTTGGCAGTAATCACTGATTCCCCTCATCCATTTCCTGAGTGACCTTTTCAAAAAAGTCCACTAGATTCAGTAAGGATGACCTTCCTTTGACAAAGCCAAACTGGGATGGATCCAGTGTCTAGAGGTTTCCTATGTTCTTGTTGATATTTCTGTGATAATTCTTTCCATGGCTTCGTAAATAAGACTAGTCAAGACTAATGGGTCTGTAGTTTCCAGGATCTGTTAAAGGTCTTTCCTTATGAAAGTGGATGACCATTGTAGTCCTCAGTTTATATGGCACAAAGCTTTTTAAGACTATAGCTAAATAATGACTCCAGGTGTCCTAATAAGTCATATTTTAGACTATTCATGAAGCATTTTGGGATGTTATGTTATTAAGGCTCATCAAGGCCATGATATTGGCTTTAGTGAGTGTCGCCAGTACATGCTCCTAGTAATAACTGAAGGGTTTATGTTTGATGGTATTTTTGGCCTGTACTTCAGAAAAGTAGATGCCAAACAAGAATGGTCCCAGGACTGAACCCTGAGGTACTCCACTTGTCACTTGTTTGGAGCTGGATTTGGAGTCGGCTACTTTTACAGTGTAGATTCTGTCAGTAAGCCAGTTGGCAACCCATCGAGTGATGTAGGGATTAATGCCCAGCTTAGTAAGTCTATCTATGATTCTAGAGTGGGGGATGGTGTCAAAGGCCTTGGTGAGGTCCAGATAGGCTGTGTGGACTGCCTTACTTTCATCCACAGCTCTGGAGACTGATTCAAAGAAGTTAATCAGGTTCAGGAGACAATATTGGCCCTTCACAAACCCAAACTGGGTGGTGTCCAGTGTTTGAAGGTTGCCAATGTCTTTGTTTATAAGTTCCATGATAATATGTTCCATGGCCTTGCAGATCAGCTCCTCAGACTGATGGGGTGGTAGTTCCCATTATCCAAGGTGGATCCCTCCTTGTGGAGTGGGATAATTGCAGTTGTGTGCCACGCAGTGGGCACAAAGCCTCAGGTGAGGCTATGATTAAACATAACACTTAGGTGAGGTGCCAGTTCATTTTGTAGTTCATAACTAGCTTTGGAGGATTTTATGAGGGATCTCAGCTTCTTACTGAGGCTGGTAAGGGAGTTTTTTGCATCCTGGGATTTTCCTCTTTTCTGTAACAGTTTCTTCCTTTTGTTGTAGAGTTTGTTTATGGCAGGGGACCACCAGATTGGCTTCCTTTTTTTGGAGGAGAGTGTCTAGGTTCTATTTGGGATGGCGCAATTCATGCACGAGTGGATGTGCTCGTACAGTACCTTAGTGTGAAATTCAGAAGTTGAACTTTCAGTTCCCATCTGCATGAGTTCATGAATTATGTCATTTCTGACTTGAGTAGCATGAAGTTGGCTTTGGAGAAGATTTTTACGGAGGTTTTCTTACTGGGGTAGGGGGAGGGATGTGGATGTCAAGGGTGATTAGCTTATGGTCAGACCTGACCAAAGAGGGGGTGACCACAGGGTTCAGTCTTGGGTCCTCTCCTGGTTGGTATCTACTTCTCTGAAGTCCAGGCCAACACAAAGGGACTCTGGCTGACAAAGTTCACAAATGATTGCAAATTGGGAGCTATTATTAACTCCCCAAGTGATGTTGACATCCTACAGAATGGCCTCACTGAGACCGACTGGTGTCAGAACCATGACCTTAAGCTCAATGCCAAAAAATGTGTCGTCATCCCCTCTGGGAAAAACCTGGTTCCCATGAATTACCACACTGATGGTAGTCCACTGAACACAGAAGGCGTTATAAGTGATCTGGGAACACAGGTTGACAGCAACCTCTCTTTTGATCAACACATTGCCACTGTGGTCAGAAAGACCTTCTATGTGGCACATATCATTACTAAGGGTTTTGCATCCAGGAAGAAAGAGGTCATTGTGCCCCTCTACTCTTCCCTCATTAGGCCAATCATCGAGTAGAATGCCCCATTTGCCATGTACCTTACTAGACACCTGCAACAACTGGAGAGGCCACAAAAATACCTCACAAAGAGGATTCTAGTCCTTAAACACTTGTCCTATATGGACAGACTAAAAAAACTCCAACTATTCTCTGCCTCATATCGCCTACTTAGAGGTGATCTCTACTTGACTTACAAAGCCATGTCTGACCCAGATCTGTTAGAAATGCTACATCTAAAAAAATCCCAATCCCTCCACACCAAACACTCCAGAGACCTCAACCTCATTGCCACAATTAACAGAACATGCGGGAAGGACAGGTTCCTGACCCAGAGACTGTCCATGCTATGAAACAGACTTCCCATACATGCCAAGCAGAACACCTCACTGACCCTCTTCAAGAGAAATCTTGATGAGTGGATGAGAAACAGAAAATTCACCTCGGAGATAACTCCAGTGGCTCTACTCAACCGAGGCAGTGGGAACTAAGGTCAGATGGCACTATGCCAGGGTAATCCTATGGCTAGGCTTGTAATGGCCCCAAGGCCATTAGCCTAATACGGGTCTATATGACTTGGTCGACAGTTCATTTGATTGACACTCATTTGGTCGACAGTTCATTTGGTTGACAGGCATTTTAGGTGGGGGGCTTCATCCCCCACATCACCCATGGGGGGGGTGCCCCACCCCCCCTAACTATATATATCAACTCCAGGGTTGCACAACATTGGGGAAGGGGGCAAATCTGCTTGTCGACCAAATGAACTGTCGACCAAATGAGTGTCAATCAAATGAACTGTCGACCAAGTCATATAGACCCCTTAATACACACCTATGAACCTATATGTATGTGTGTTGTTAGTGTTTAGATGAAGGCACATTTTCCATAAATATATCGGTGCACCAAAATATTTTATTTTTTAAATTGATTTAGCATGTGGATTTGTGATGTTTATAAGAAATGTTGCATTAATCATGTGAGTAATCCACTGACTGATTTAGTAGTGTGCTTAAACTTATGTTCGTAGGTATATACTAGGCTAAAAACCACTAAGGCCCTTATAAGTCTAGCTGTGTATCCCAAATGTGACCCACAAATTTGATTTATATAAGTGGCGATTTACTGACTACCTCTGTCCATCAGAGACATAGGAGACAGACCAAGGGGTGAATTTCTGATTACACATCCATTGGTCTAAGTTGTGCTTAAAAAGGGATAGGGAGGAACTTTGCTTTACATGGATGAGGAGCCTGTTCCAGAGAATGGGAATTCTCTGAGAAACATATCTGTCTCTCCAACATGTCTTATTTATGTCACAAGCAAAATTTAGTTTTTTTTTTAATCTAGTGGTTCTGATGCTGCTTATTTTGTGGATGTGCAAAAGGTTCATCAAAATAGGATCTAGGAATGCCTTGTATGCCAGGCAAAGATCACCTGTCAGAAGTCTGTAGAATATCGAATAAAGAGACAGGGCTGTGAGGCAATCAACGTAGGACATTGTGTGTACTCCCTATATTCTTTTTGTAAGGACTCTTTGTAGACATTCCATTTGCTGCATGTTTCTGGTCATATACATACCAAAAGGAGCATTATACTGTATGATGGGTCTGATGAGGGCCAGGTACAATGGTTCGATGACCTCTCTGGTCCTAGATGCATGCACTTGCTTATAAGTTGAGCAACATAGAAGGATTTTCTTACTACCTTGGATATGTGTTGTTTGAAGGCTAGGTTACTCTTTACATGAGTTCCTAGCGAATCAACCTATAAGGGTGTTCTGTTGATGAAGTAGTTAGCTGTGTGACAGACTTTATAGAACGTACTATAATGCATTTCTTGGTTTTGAGTTTTAAGCCGTGAATTTGGAGCCAGGCATTTGTCAGTATCAGACCTTCCTGAAGGGTGTCCTCATCTTGGGGGATTCAATGGCTGGTACATTACCTCGCAACTGTACAGATTTTCGGAGAATGTCCATAATTTTGCTTCATATTTTTGGTGTGTTCCTCCTAACATCTGTACTTTTCTGGCAAATAGCTGAGGACTGAAGTCATTAAATAATGACAAACATTTGAGTTTAAGACTTCACATCCTTCAGAAAATTCATGCTAATGCAAAATCTAATATTCTATAAACTTTCTAAGTTTGTAAGAGCAATATTTGACATATGTCCCTATATGTCCCCCCATCATTTTAGGCTTTGTCTAGATTTTTTGCTCTAAGAGGTTGAGAGGTATGATGACTGCTCCCAGTTTGCAATCATCTGTGAAGTTGGCTTTAACATGTGAAAAGTAGATGCCAAAGAGGAGTGGGTCCAGCACAGAGCCCTGGAAGACTCTACTGGTGACCGACCCTTTGTGGAGGTTGCCATACCTATTCTAATCTCCTGAGTCTTATCAGTGAGCCACCTAGCTATCCATTATGTTATGAGGGGAGTTTATACCTCCTTCCATAAGTTTGTTGAAAAGGCCCAAGTGAGGCATTTTATCAAATGCTTTAGCCAGATCTAGGTGGGCAGTATGCACAGTATTCCCCTCATCTATTTCCTTAGTGACCTTTTCAAAGAAGTCCACCAGATTCAGTAAGGATGACCTTCCTTTGACAAAGCCAAACTGGGATGGATCCAGTGTCTGGAGGTTTCCTATGTTCTTGTTGATATTTCTGTGATAATTCTTTCCATGGCTTTGAAAATAAGACTAGTCAGATTAATGGGTCTGTAGTTTCCATGATCTGTTGAAGGTCTTTCCTTATGAAAGTGGATGACCATTGTAGTCCTCAGTTTATATGGCACAAAGCTTTTTAAGACTATAGCTAAATAATGACTCCAGGTGTCCTAATAAGTCATATTTTAGACTATTCATGAAGCATTTTGGGATGTTATGTTATTAAGGCTCATCAAGGCCATGATATTGGCTTTAGTGAGTGTCGCCAGTACATGCTCCCTAGTAATAACTGAAGGGTTTATGTTTGATGGTATTTTTGAGGGGATGGTTAGGGGTAAGAGAGAGTAAAGATGCAACTGAAGTTATCTGCTAACAGGTTTGTTACATTGCCAGGCTCAGTGAATGTGGCACCATTTACCACCAGTTCAGCACATTGCTGTGTGATACCCTTGAGGTTTCTGACATACCTGTAGAAGGTCTTATGGTTATCTTTCACATGGGAGGCTATCTTAACCTCAAAGTTGGCTTTGCTTAACCTAATCAGCCCTCATATTTACCTATTTACTTTGATGAGAGAGTTTCTATTTTTATGGAAATTACTTTCTGATTTTTGCCATAATTTTCCTTTTGTTGTATATCCTGTTTAATGTGAGATGCCAGCAGGGTGGTTTGTTTCTAGGGAAAGCCCTGGGCTTACTTCTAGTAGGTATAGTAGCCTCTATGCAGCCATTACAGAGCCTCTGACAGTAATTCAGCATAGGCTGCTGTGTTCTGTAGGTTTGGATCGGCATTGAATTTTGACAATCCATCACTCAATAAAAGGTAATTTGCCCTGGAATAGTTCCTAACAGTTAGTGGCTTTAATGGGATAATAGAGTTGATTTTGATTTTGAAGAAGACATCTTTATGGTCAGACCTTACCAGGGAGGATGAGACATTGTGGGGAGGGGGGGTACAGCTTTCTTCCTTATTTTTAAGCATGAAGTACAGTATGTCGGAGGCTGTAGTGGGCATATTCACTATGTGGTCAAGGGTGTTTGTATTTACAAAGTCCAGGAATCTCTGTGCCTGTAGATTTGAGGCTGTGTATGATTCCCAGCTATAGAGGGGTAATTAAAGTCTCTCATGAGTTGGGTGTTAGGTTGGATGGTGTCTCCATTAGGTCTAAGTATGCATTGTGAGCTTCTTGGGGCACGCAGGGTGATTTATAGCTGGCTAGGATATGGTATGGGATTTTGTCTATGGTGATCTGCACATGGTGGAACTCCAGCACATCATCCTGTTTGACCACCCTAGAGGTATGCTTGTTATTTATGTATATTGAGACACCTCCTCCTTTAGCCCTTTTCTACGCAGCTACTAGTCTAAAACTGTGGGAGGTACTGAAACCTTGCACGGCTGGAGTAGTCTCTGAAGCGTTAAACTATGTCTTGGGAACTGCACAGATGTCTATATTCTCCAGTGTGAGGAGGGTTTGGAAGTGGTGTAGTTTTTTGTTTAGTTTCTAACATTGAGCAGTAACACCTTGAGGTTCAGTTAAGTTGATTTTGCTATGTTGGTAGGTTTGTCAATTTGGCATTGTCTAAAAAATGCACTGTGGGAGTGGATAACATTTTAGCCAGTGTTCAAAAGCCTAGGCGGGAGATGTGCAGATCATCCTTGGCAAAGCAATGTGGTCTGTTAACCCTGTCCTCCCATGCTGACGAATATTGGATTCCCTTGGAATAACACCAGAAAGAATGCCAGTTGTTGAAATCAATAATTGTTTGCTCATATTGTGGCAGGGTAATATGTGGCACAGTTCTGGGCTCACACCAGCCTGAGACACATAGTCTGAAAGCTCCATAATGTCTCTAACATATAGTCCAGGGAAGTACATCTCAGGTAATTTAAAACTTCATGGGCTATGACGAATCACTCTGGCTCCTGTGACATAATGAATTAAGTGTATGTGTGATTTAGTGGAGTCTGGCTCCAGATAAGCAGCTAAGTGTTATCTTTGCTTTGTTCACCCTGCCTAGAGGGGCATCAGTGTATTTTACAATAGTATCCCCTATGATGAGAGTCCTGGAAAGAGGCTTAGTGTTTGGGGCATCTCTGGAAGTGACAGTATGTGTGGTGTTATGCATTGCCTTTGGGCTTGCTGAGGCATAGTTTTGTTGTTTAGGAAGATTACTTTTAATTGCCTCAGCTTATGTTATTCTATGTGAATGTTGTGTTCTATATGAGGTGGGTGTTGTATGTGTTGTTTCGATAATCTGATGTGCACTTGTACATGAGAGTTTACCTTCCATTGTCATTGTGTAAGTACACCTATTGCATACTGTGTGTGCTTTTTGAAGGACTAAGTGATTGTCAGTAAACATGAGACAATTGTTACATTGTCTCAAGATGTTCAAACCCACAAAGCTGGCTACAGAGAAATTAGGAAATTGCATATCCATACTGTCCAGTCCTTTGATTTGTGAGCTACAAGGGGGTGGTGTATTAAGGGTGCTTTATCAGAACAGATTATGCTTCTTCTTCTTCTTCTTCTTCTTTTGGCTGCTCCCATTAGGGGTCGCCACAGCAGATCAACCATTTCCATTTCTTCCAGATTATGCTAAACAGCACTAAATTTTATTAATTTTAATATTTACTCAATACTGAATTCAACTAAATCTGTAGGTATTACCACCTGACTCCCAACTAACTGCTCTAAGCATAAATACCTTTGTAGCCCTCCCCCCGAGGTGGAACAGACACCTATGTTGGGTTATATACCAATGTTATATACGGACATCCATATACTTGTACTGACTCTGCTGTACCTGATAGGACCAAAGTAAGAAAGACCAGGTATTTGCACTATATTGCTGCTTTACAGGGCGCAGTTTATGAATCGCTCTTTCTAGGTGTTTGCTTCTGGACAGGGCACTGTTAACCCATACAAATGTGCAAAATTCCTAATAGCAAAGAAAAAAAAAACAGAAAGCTAACTAATGAGCTCAACGGCCAATAAAATGAATACACTATAAGTCCTTTTGTGTATTTCCCAACTCAGATAGGCAAGGTAAACACCACCACCAGCAAAACTAATAAACTCAGTCCTCCTAATGTAAAAAATACAGTAGAAGAGGCCCACAAGTGCAATGCTACCACAAAGCACTTAAACAGTTGCCTGGAAAACCCTTGCTGAATGCATATTCAAGACAGTCTTACAGCAGTAATAGTGTAAGGAAGAGCTTTTTTTCTTGTTTTACAAAAAAACAGCGAAATGCACACATAAAAGCAGGAAACCATAGTGATCACTCAAAATATCTTGTGTGATTTAGCAATACAATTAACTAAGCTTTGTCTGGATGGCACTTATACAACTAAAACACTACCTTAATGCAGTCTAGGACTCCAAGCTTTGCTGAGCTCTTGGAAACTGGGCTTGAGACAATATGTAGTAAAGGGGATTGATAAAGAGCAGTACTGGTTTGCTGGGTGGGCACTTATTATCATGGATTTATGGAAAACAGTGGGTGGGAAAATTTCATGAATAGCTTATATAACAGTCTATAGCAATAGAAAAGGGGAGGGAGAGACTTCGGAAATCAGATTATCATAAGGGCTGGAGGCCAAAGACACAGCCTTATTATAAAACAACAACAGCAACTTAGAGTTCAATAGTGCCAGATGAGAATCATTATTTTGGAGTACTCCTACGGGAAGAATTTAATTAGGTGACCAGCGGCAATTTTGTAGTGAGGAATACTGTATTAATGCAAGTATTGTAAAATGGTGCAACTCTGCTCTAACAAGTGCAGAGCTGCACTGTGCTTCCAAAATAAAGTAACATTGCAGCACAAACAGTCATTTGGCAATAGCATTGTCAGCTAGCTTCAACAAATGGTAGTGTGCAACACTACATGTTACCACTCTGTCACAGGTTCAAGTGCAAGTACTGCTTACTAATAAAGTAAAGAAAAATGTCTCAGTAACAACATTATGAGCACTATCACAACTGACTTAAAACTGCTTCAAAGAAAAAAAATTAAACAACCACTTCCCCGGTAGTAGTGGGATTGATGTATTCCAAACCAGCAATTCCTTAGTTCAGGCATGTAATGTGTTACATCACTAGACTAACAGGTTCAAGGCCATGCAATGCTGCCAAAAATAAAGTTACACAGTAGCATAAAGTCAGTCAAAATAATAATGTTAGTTAGCTTCAGCAAATACTAGAACAGTACAGACTTATTATCCCTCATAGGTTTAGCTGTTAAGAAAAATGCTAGGAGTCTAAACCCCGAAACTGCACTCACTGGAAACAGTCCTTACCCTGGAAGATGCTGACATTTGTGCAGTCACAGAGACCTGGTTTATGTATTTATTTATTTATTTATTTTAATGACATTTGTTATCCGGGTTAGTCCAACTGGGCTAATAACCCATTTTCAGTGGAGACCCGAGGAGAAAAGCTCCAGGTTACAAAAAAAATGCAATAAACATGAATCTCAAACAAGAATATTAATTAAAAATGACTGTACAATTAAAAGATTTGTACTTCAGTATAGTAGAGGGTACAGTATACAAAAGGGAGTAAAGTAAGCTTGAAATTTAACACTGGTTTAAGGCTGTAGAGAGCACACCAGCCATACCATGTTACATTTCCTTCCACGTGTTCAGACCACAAACTGAAGATGCAAGAATTAAAGGAGGTGGTGTATCATTATTCATTAAAGATAAATACACCTCTAGATTGGTTACACAGCAGGATTCCCTGGAATTACTTCAGTTGCAATTGACTGTTGGTAAGACCCCTCTTTAAGTCATTGCCAGCTATAAGACCCCCTCCATGAAACAGGACATCCACTCAGCCTACTTGGATCTACTTGAGTCACTTAAGATACAACCAAGCAACTTGGTTTTGGGTGACTTTAATTACCGGTCCACTGACTGGGTAAATTATATGTGTTCTAACTGACTTACCCAAACACTACTGGATTTCATTAAATCCAATGCCGTGGATTAGTTGGTTGATACCCCCACAAGGGACACAAATATCCTAGAACTGGTGCTTTCCAACATGGAGGACTGTCACACCACCCCCAGTGTACTGCCCTCCCTGGTGAGATCTGACCACATATCAATCTCATTAGAAGTAACTATAACACCAACCCCCCCCCCCCCTTAGCAGCAACTTGACTAAAAAACTTCTCCAAGGCCAATTGCAACCTGTTACAAGATGGCATAAATACCTTTGTAGCCCTCCCCCCGAGATGGAACAGACACCTATGTTGGGTTATATACCAATGTTTTATACAGATATCCATATACTTGCACTGGCTCTGCTGTACCTGATAGGACCAAAGTAAGAAAGACCAAACCTGCCTGGTGGACATCTGCCATTAACAGACTATACAATTAGAGAAAGAAATTGCTGTCTACAAATAGGAAGAAATGGACTCAAAGCTGGAAATACTCCACCCCCAACTTAACCAAGCAAATAAGACTCCTTGTGAAGTCCTCCAAAGCTAGCTATGAATCCAAATTAGTTTCCACAACTAAGGATAACCATAAGGCATTCTTTAGTTACATCCATAACCTCAAAGGAAAGTCCCAGATTTGCAATGAACTTGTAGTTAATGGTATTACATATACAAAACCTGTGGCTATAGCAAACCTGATGGTTGACAGGTTCAGTGAAAACTTCACCCCCCCCCCCGTCTCTGCCACACATACCCCAAAGCATCCCCATCTCTTGTCTACCACCTAGTTTCTCTAAGAAGCAGATTTTAAATGGCCTATGGGACCAGGTAACATCCCAGGCTTTGTTCTACATGGGTTAAAACAGGAATTAGCAACACCACTGGGTACTCTTTTCAATTACAGTCTAAACACTGCCTTCATCCTAGAGAAATGGAAACAGCTACCATCATCTCTCTACAAAAAGGGAGTGCATCCATGGACCCTGGGGAAATATAGACCCATTCGCTTGACCAGCCTTATCTGTAATGCAATGGAGCGAATCATCATGGACCTTATCAACATATGTAGATATAGGAAATCTCCAAACACTCGATCCCACCCAGTTTGTCTTTGCCAAGGGAATATCATGCCTGTTAAACTTGGTGTGCTTCTTCAAGACAGTCACCAAAGCCCTAGATGAGGGTAAATCTGTGTATACGGTCTACCTTGACTTAGCCAAGGCCTTTGACACAATCCCCCACTCAGGCATCATTGATAAACTCACCCAGGTGGGTATCAACCCATATATTGTCAGGTGGGTTGCAAACTGGCTTACTGATAGAACTCATACAGTCAAAACAGGGGATTCCACCTCCTCCAACAGACCTGTAACCAGTGGTGTTCCACAGGGGTCAGTTCTGGGACCCCTACTGTTCAGAATCTACATCAGCAAGGTCCATGCAAAAACTAAAGGTCTGTGGCTGACAATGTTTGCAGATCGCTGCAAATTGGGAGTGGTCCTTGAGTCCCCTAACATACTAATGATTGTTGCCAATGTCATGATCTTAAACTAAATGCAAAAAACTGCATTATCATCCCCTTTGTCAAGGGAGATGTTCCTGCAAACTACCACATCAATAGCTATACCCTAAGCACCCATTCAGTGGTGAGAAACTTGGGTATACAGGTTGACAGCAACCTTAACTTTGATCACCATGTCTCCACAGTGGTAAGAAGGGTATTTTGTATTGCTCATCTCATAAGTAAGGTCAATGCCTCCAGGAAAAAAGAGGTTATAACACTGCCCTGTACTCTACCCTCATCAGGTCAGTAATAGAGTACAATGCTCCTTTTGGAATGTACATTTCCAAACACCTGCAGCAATTGGAGAGACCACAAAGGTTCCTTACAAAGAAAATTCAGGGTCTCCAGCATCTTTCACATGTGGGAAGACTGAAATCACTGTAACTTTACTCTGTGCTGCATTCTGACCTTGCTTTAATGGGAACTTGCTGGAGGGACAGATTTGTCTGACAGAGATTGCCTCACCTTTGGAACAGGCCTCCAATTCATGTTAAACAGAGACCCACATTGACCCTATTTAAGCGCACTTTGAAAGATTGGCTAGCTAATCAAAAATTCAAGTTGGCTTTAGATGAGGGCATTATCAGTAAGGATGTTGTTTTTCATTGAACCACACCTGATCCTTTACCGCAACAACTTTATTTATTACCCAACATACATTAGAATGTGCAGAAACCACCAGGTAGGCCCACAGTTTCCAGTAATGGCTGTTTAACTGAACCATTGTCAGCGTTCCTTAATAAATATCTCAAACCTTTATTACAAGGGGTTAGAGCAAAGATTCAGAACACTATGCAATTTTTGGACATAATTTCTAATATGCAATTAGAATCAGGATGGATCATGTGTACTTTGGATGTTACAACTTTATACACCAATATACCACATTGGGCAGGTTTACAGGCCCTGGAATATTAGCTTAATTACATGTCATTGTATAGTTCTGGGTCCAATGCTTTTATTGTGTCCCAGTGAGCATGTGCTTACCAAGAATGTATTTTATTTTAATAAGAAATGCTATTTACAACTTAAGGGAACAGCTGTGGGTGCTTCCTTTGCACCCATTTATGGTGATTTATTTATGGGCTACCTGGAAGAACAGTTAATATATGATGTCAATCATAATATATTTCTGGATGAAATTGATATCTGACATAGATATCTGGATTACTGCTGGATGGTTTGGAGAGCTGATGTTGTTTATGTGACTGAATTTGTTCAATATCTGAATAACAACAAATGGGGCATTAAGTTTACACTACATTATGATGTTGACCATATCTCTTTTTTGAATGTTGAAGTTACTTAAAAAAGAGTTGGTTCCTTGGATAGTAATGTTTGTCGTAAACACCCACAATTCAGCACTCTATTACATGCCTCTAGTTTTCATCCCAAGCACATTATACATAACATTCCTAAATCCCAATTCCTTCACATTCGTAGAATTTGTTCTTCTGATAAAACATTCAGTTTACAACAAAAGGACCTAGTTAATAGGTCCTGTAATTGGGGCTATAAAAAGGAACATATTATTAAAATTAGTGATTCTATATCTAATTATGAAGTTCTTCACTGCTGAAATATCAACAAATAGGTGAAAAGTCAGATAACATAATTAGATTTGTTACCAGTTATGGTCGTAGTACACATCATTTTATGGACACAATATAAAAACATTGGAATATTTTATTTTTGAGTGACAAATTATGTGACTTTTTGACACCCAGATGCCTGTTTTCATTTCGCAGAGACAAAACATTAGGTGGATGTTTCAATCATTATTAAAAAAAAATCATGGTTGATTCTTATGTCAAACCACAGTTGCAGGGGACATTTTGGTAGGTTGTTCTCCTTGTGGTCATTGTACATTTTGTAAATGTATTAAAGAGCAAACAGTTTTCAAGTAGGAATACCCCCAAGGTTTATGATGTCCACATAATTGGTAATTGTAGTACAGATTGGGTGATTTACTTAGCTACATAAACTTGTTCTGCCTTCTATGTGGGACAAACCTCACATCCATTTAGAATGCATATCTCGGAACACTTCAGTGATATTGGGAATAAACGAATGCCCAATGCACTTGTTAAACATACTACTAAACACCCTACTGCACACTCTATGTTTATTATCATTGATAAAATTGTGGGGGACAGACAAAATAAAGCTGGGTGGCACCCTTTACTAAATAAAAAGGAAAATAATTGAATTATCAGACTTGCTGGGATATTCCCACCAGGTCTTAATGACCATTTGTAATTATCCAATCATAATGTGAATATGTGAGATAGGCAACTATATAGGTGTTGCATCTGTCTTTGTAAATTACACTGATGAAGGCTATGGTGCCAAAACCAGTTTGTCTATTTTGAACTGGGCTGTTTCAATAATAAAATATTTCTTATTTTTGACCCACTATTGGAGTGCTGGCCAGTTTTTGTTGGAGTGTATTCTGCTATTTTGTGGGCCCTTGCACTTGTCGTATGTGCTGAAGTCTTGTTTTGCTTAATCAAAAATTCACCCCGGGGGGGGAGTCCACCTATGTCCCTCTTGGACAGGGGCAATAGGTGCTGATTTTAGTGTCTGCTTTAAATGGACATTCTTGGGAACAAGAGTTGAACTTGGCTAGGCTTGTAAGGGCCCTAGGGTTATTAGCCTAGTAACCTTCTATGATCCAATAATCCTTATCACAATCTGTTTAAAAGTACTTATTAGACAAAATAAACAGTCACTTCCCTCATGATAGTTGGATTAAGGTAGTCTAAATCAGCAATTCCTTAGCTCAGATATGCAACAGGGTGATTCTCTGGATTAACAAGCACAAAACTGTGCAACACTACTGCATTCATGTCTGATGAATGTGGATGCATCTCTGCACCTTGGTACTTCACCTAACATTTTTCACATAAGCACTGTAGAGGCTGAGGGAAGTGCAGTGCCTCAATAATGCCCATCACATATTACATTCAGTCAGAACCCTGCAAACTACCATGTTCTGGAGTATCCATATTCCACAGAGTCATACCCATGCTCTCTCTGGAATGATCCACATAGGACTTGGAATACTCATACCCATTTACATCAGGATCTAGTCTAAAGTCATTGCATTTCTTGGTGTCAGGTGATGCCAAAACTCCTTTAAGCCTAGTCCTGTTTGTAAAGGAACTCTGGTCATATTTATAGGGCCAACAGTAAAGAATTTAAGGCAGCATAACTGAAATTCTGTTGAATAATAATACTAACATTTCATCTGAGAAAGTGGCTTGCATTCATAAAGCTTTCTGTATCCACAAAATTACCATCATCATTATCAATCTCTCCCCCCCCCCATTTGTCAAAATTGGGTCAGGGTGTTGCATCAACTATTACCCTCTCTCCTGATTTAGTGTCATTCTCCTACCTTATTTGACGGTCATACAAGGCAGTCACAGGTCTGTCTCATAATCCATCTGTCTCTTTGCTGGATGTCCTTTCCTCTTGCCTTTCTCCTGTCTGGCCAAACTCTACTTCACTGGATTGTCTTCTGCTTTTCTCCACGTGAGCCTGAACCAGCATAATCTGTTCTCCTTGATGTTTTCTGCAACTGGAGCTACTTTGGCTTTTAAACTGATGTATTAATTTCTTCAATTGTCTCACACCGCAGTATCAGAGATCTGACCAGCATCCTGCATGCAAATGGTAGAGGAAGGATACATTCAATGGAATGAGAGAAGAGAATTATGAAGTGACGCTAGGTGTGGATTTAGGGGGAATAGGCTGAAGGGGGTAGAGGAGCAAAAGGGAAGTTTCCCCTTTTGATGTAGTACCAGCTGCAGGGGCAGTGCATTTACCTATTTATGTGAATCAGTTAAGTCGCTGCAGAGCTACCCCAATAGGGGGTGGTTCTACATCTTGTAAGTGAGTTTCTAAGGGGACTTTGCAGTGAAATCTATGCATGGGGATTGGATCATATCAGTAAAAATTTGAAGTATGTGGCAGGACAAGGGACGTAGTCCAGAAGTTGCTGGATAAGGAGTTGGTTGCAATTAGGTTATTATTTCCCTTTGATTTTTCTCCATTTGGTAAATACCACATATCTTCTTTGGGTCTGATGCCCAAGAAGTAAGAAAAGGAATTTAGGTTAATCCATCACTTGGTAAACACTCATATTGCTAGGACTCATGCTAAGGTCTAGTATTCATTGCTGTATGAAGCAGTGAGAGTGATCGGGGCATTCAAGGATGCATCATTGGCTAAGCTGGACATTGAGTCAGCTTTTGGGTTGTTGTCAATGAGAGAGCAAGACTGGCTAATATTGGGTGTGCATCTTAATGGCAGTGTCTACTTTGACAAGGCTATGCCCATGGGCTGTGCAGCTGCATGTGGCACTTTTGAAAGGTTTAGCACATCATTGCACTGAGTGTGGCAGCAGGGCCAACTGGCATGAGGGTGGTTGATTATTTAGATGATTTCTTGCTGGTTGGTGAAGAAAAACAATTGGTGGTGAAGTGCATGAAAGTGTTTGAGTAGGTGTGTGGGGAGCTTGGGGTGCTATTAGCAAAGGATAATGTGGAAGGTCCAGCTAAAACACTAATTAGGATTAAAACTGGTTGTAAATTTGTAAATGTTTAAGCTGCTGCATGGCAAGGTGGAGAAAGTCAGAGGTAGAGTGGAGTCACTGGTGGTAAAGGAGAAGATGCAGGTTAAAGACATGATGGAGACTTTAGGTTTATTAACTTTTCCATGCAGAGCTATAAGACTGCGGTGTACCTTTACAAGAGCAGTGGCCAGTCTTCTGTGGGGCATGAAGTGGAAGCAGCATTGTGTGTGGCTAGGCCAGTCAAGTCAAGGAAGATGTATCTATTTTGTTGGAGTTTCTACAGCATTTTAAAAGAATGTCTTTATGTCAAGAGGACTGAAAGGCTTCACTGGATATTTTTTGTAATGGACCAGTCCATTGGTATTTTTCAGATAGGGACCTGTACTGGTTTTGGGATGATAGAATTCATCTCAGTGATAGTGGTTTGGGTGTGTTCAATAGTTCAACATGTAGATGTCTTTCTTTCTGCAGGAATTGTTTGGAGATGGGGTTATTTTTTAGGATGGGGAATAGGCTGTGAGCAGACTGGTAGGCAGAAGAAGGGCCCTAGCAGTTTTGAAAAGGTGGGTTTGGTCCTTCTTCTACCCCCTTTTGTTTGCAGCTGGCATTGTTATTGGTTCAAATGAATGATACTACACTGTCTGTTGGAGTTAAAGTTGGTTAATGAGCAGTGGGATCGTGTCAATATACTTGTGGTGAGCATGGTCAGCAGGGTAACACACTGACAGGATTTTGTAAAATTACTGAATTTTAAGAAGGGCTCGAGAAAGAGATGAGTAGCCTGGAATGCTGCCCCATTGTTTCTTGGTATGATAATTTATGTCTTTTTACTTGTTGTTAATAAAGTTAGTGACTGTTTTATATATTGTAAAAAAGCATGTGGCAAAATCATTAGAGCTGTCAAGTAAGTTATTGATGGGGAGGGATAGCCCAGTGACAAATAATGTTCACTTGGAAAATTAATTTGTCACTGGGATGTGCCTTTAAGTTGATTTAGGAAGGAAAGTTAGATAATAATAGGAAACTGAGTGAGATAGTGAGATAGGAGGGGGAGGAGGAGGAGGATTGTGATATATAAGGTCAGGGCTAGTTGTTTCCTAACCACCTTTTCTTAGTTTAGAGTGTGTGGGGCAGAAGAATGGCTTTAGTAGTTATGAAAAGGTAGGGTAGGGTAGCTCCCCCCCAACTTTGTTTGCAGTTGGCACTCTTATTTGCTCAGGTAAGAAGTAATACTCTGTATGTTGGAGTCAAAGTCGGTTAATGAGCAGTGGGCTATTGTTAATATGTTTGTCTTGAGAGTATAACATTCTGATAGGATTTTGTAAAGGTGCTATTGAATTTTATCAAGGAGTTGGGAAAGAGGTGAGCAGTCTAACCCACTGCCCAGTTGTTTCATGGTATGATAATTGATGTGCTTTATATGTTGATAATAAGTTGGTAATTGCATCATATATTGTAATAAAGCTGGTCGTAAAGTCAAGAGAATTGACAAGTATATTATAGCCCAGTGACAAAGAATTAATTAGCTAAAGTGTTTCAGTATGTTAAGAAAATGTTAAGCAATAGTAGAATTTAAATTTTGAAAGCCATGACTTGTAATAAGTAACTATCTAAAATGTTTTAATTACAATCTTTATGACTGACTGTTCAATAATTTAATGTTAAATGCTGGTAAGATGTCACTGCAATTTTGACTTCCTATTGGCATCTGAGGTTGTTTAATTCTAGGGCCACTTATTTTCTTTAAAATTTGAGTAATCTAAAAGAAATAAAGTGGATTGTTAAGCTGGCGGGATTTTTCCACCTGGCCTTAATGAATACTTCTAAATAATTTTCTCAATTGGTGCATTAAGTGAACATTGGTTAATTGATGGTATATATATATATATATATATATATATATATATATATATATATATATATATATATATATACTATATTACTGGAGGAGAATGGCAGTTATTATTATTATTATTATCATTTTTGTTCACTCACGAAGGCTGAAGAGCCGAAACCGGTCTGATTTTTTGCAATGTGTATGTGTAATTTTTAATACACTATTTCAAATACATAATTTGTGCTGGCTCTTTGTTTTGTCTAATTTTAGATTCTCTCTAAAATGATCACTCTTTTTTCATACTCTTAGAAGTATTTGAAATTTGATGACATATACATATATATATATATATATATATATATATATATATATATATATATATATATATATACAAACACACACACACACATTGACTCACACATACTACTAGTATATATAGAATAGTGATGAATTGTAAAGGTGTGGGTAGACAAAAGTGATTCCTTAATCTCTTCAATAAGGTGCATCCATTTGTTTGAACAGTAATGATATATGTTAACATCATACAGCTTAAACTTTTAGTTATGTGCTTACCATAACTTTGGATGTATGGGATCCATCTCGCCTACATTCATGATCCGTCAGCTCCGACTCGGCCACTATATACGAGAACGAAGTCTTTCATTGGCTGGGCTACCCCTTATCCCATAATGCATCACGCCTGCTTCCCCAGATCTTGTTTGTTCGCTTTATACATTCATACAGATACAGAAAAAAACATATACCAATAACTGTAACCAACTAGAGACCTTCCATAGGAGAGGTCAGCAAGATCTATATTTCCTCCAAATCCAAAAGGTAGGGGGAAGGAGGGTGGGTATGTATGAATGTAGGCGAGATGGATCCCATACATCCAAAGTTATGGTAAGTACATAACTAAAAGATGTAATGGGATCCTATCTCGCCTCATTCATAACAGATGGGACAGCATCCCTAGCACCTAAAAACCCCGGGTGGCTCATTGGAACACACTCCTGAGAACTGCGGAACCAAATGAAGCTTTGCCTCGGGAAGCCACATCAAGCTTGTAATGAGAAATGAAGGTGTGTGGAGAAGACCAAGTAGCAGCCGCACAAATATCATCTATTGAAACTTTGTAATGAAAAGCTACAGAGGTGGCCATAGCTCTAGTAGAATGAGCTTTGATTGGGAAAGGCAACTCCTTGCCTGAGTGGGAATAAATGAAAGAGATGCAATCCTTAATCCATTTAGCAATGGTGGCTTTGGCAACTGGAAGACCCAACCTATTCTCCACAAAGGGCACAAACAGTTGGTCAGATTTTCTAGTCTGAGTGGTCCTAGCCAAGTAAAAACGCAGTTGCCTGTGAAGATCCAACTGGTGAAAGGTATATTCTGCTCTACTGGAAAAATTTGGAAAGAAAACTGGAAGCTCCAAAGATTGCTGAATGCATAAAGGGGATGCTACCTTAGGCAAAAAGGATGGATTCAATCTAAGGGAAACTCTGTCTTTGTGAAAGATCAAATACGGAGGGGAAGAACAGAGAGCCTGAAGCTCTGAAACACACTTAGCAGAAGTAATAGCCACTAGAAAAGCCGTTTTCCACGACAGGAATTTGATATCACAAGTGGGTGCCGGCTCAAAGGGATGGGCAGTTAAGGAGGCCAGAACCAAATTTAAGTCCCAAGGGGGCATGGAATGAGCCACAGGAGGCCTGAGGAGCCAGGCTCCCCTAAGAAAGGACTTGCAAAGTCTGTTAGCCATTAAAGAGGGATCTACAGCAACATGAAAATTAGATATAGCCGCCAGTTGAACTTTAAGTGTGGAGCCTGAAGAGCCAGAATGAAATAAGGAAGCCAGAAATTCCAAGACCTGCGGAACTGAGGCCGTAAGAGGATCAATGCCTCGCTGTTGTGCCCAACAAACAAACCTTTTCCGTTTGCTGGAATACAGCTTAACGGTAGACGGCTTGTGGGAAGAAGACAAGATGTGCATTACTTCCGAAGAAAGAGAAAGATCTCTAACTAAGGATGGAAGTAGAGTAACCAAGCAGCCAGTCGCAGCGACCAGAGGGACGGATGAGGGAGTCCCAATGGATTGGATAACAGATCCGGTACTGGATCCAGAATCCAAGGGCCCTGTGCCGCATGCTTCTGAAGAAACGGGAACCAAACCTGACAGGGCCAATGTGGGGCGATCAAAATCATGTCACACCCGACATGGAGAGCCTTCTGAATCACCCTCGGGAGAAGGGGTATCGGAGGGAAGGCATAAAGTAGACCCGGGGGCCAAGTGTGGACTAGAGCGTACCTTGGAGACTGTCCCTGAGAGGGCATCAGAGTGAAGAACTCTCTGCACTTCGCATTGTTGGGGTTGGCGAACAAGTCGCAACAAGGGAGGCCCCATTTGGCTAAGATCAGTGCAGCCACTCTGTTGTTGAGGGACCACTCGTGGGGCAACAGGAGAGTCCTGCTGAGCCTGTCTGCTATCACATTGGCTTTTCCTGGAATGTGCGTGGCTACTAAGAAACGTCGAGAGGCTATGGCCCAGTGCCATACTCTCATGGCCTCCCTGCAAAGGGGGTAGGACCTGGTTCCGCCCTGCTTGTTTATGTGCCAAACTACCAACATGTTGTCGGATAGAATCGCAATAGTACCCTGGGGGAGAGCACGATGAAGTGCTTGTAAAACCAGAATCACTGCTCTCATTTCCAGGACATTGATGTGAAGGTGCGCTTCGCAATCCTGCCAAGTGCCTTGGACAGTCCTGTCCAGATAATGACCCCCCCCCACCCTATCTGGGAGGCGTCCGTGGTCACTGTGGCAACAGGGGGCTGAAGGGCGAAAGGACGCCCCCGGTCCAGGTTGGACCGACATAACCACCAACGGAGATCTTAATGACAACTGTCCGTAATCAGAATTAGGTGATCCAAGGGAAGTTCTTGGTATGACCACTGAACCGATAGCAGCCATTGCAGCACTCGCATGTGCAGTCTGGCTAACGGTACTAGGAGGATGGTTGCAGCCATCGAACCCAATAACTGAAGAATCTGTCTGGCAGGAACTCGAGATGTGGGTAACAAATTTTGGACCTGTGATTGTAGAACCTGAATTCTCTCTGATGGCAAAAATGCCCACATACTTTTTCTGTCTAACTCTGCGCCTATAAAGGTAATACACTGAGATGGCCGCAGCACAGATTTTTTCTATTTGAAAGAGATTCCTAGCGAGAGACCCAAAGTTACTGTGGCCATCAACGCTCGAATCAGTAGATGCTTGGAGGTGGCAGTGAGGAGCCAGTCGTCGAGATAAGGAAACACTTGGAATCCGAGACTTCTCAAGTGAGCTGTCACTACTGCCAGACATTTGATAAACACCCTGGGGGCTGTGGTGAGACCAAAGGGCAGTGCACGAAACTGGAAATGACTGGTTCCTAGGCGGAAGCGCAAATGACTCCTGGACTCCTGATGAATCAATATGTGATAGTAAGCGTCCTTGAGGTCTATGGAGCACATCCAGACATCCTTCTCCAATAATGGGAAAATGGACTGAAGGGTGACCATCCGGAACTTGGACTTCTTCACAAAATGATTCAAAAGGCTGAGGTCCAAAATGGGCCTTACATCCCCTGTCGTTTTTGGCACCAAAAATAACCTTGAGTAAGTTCCTGATCCGATCTGGTCAGTGGGGACGGGCTGGATGACCCCTTTTCTTAGCAGCTTTGAAACTTCTACGGCTGCCAGATCCCATTGACTGGGTGGCACATCCGGGATTCTCCTTGTAGGAGGAGGGGGCTTGAAAAAGGGGATGAGGTAACCTCTGGTTACAATGCGAAGCACCCACTGATCCTTGGTTATTGATTCCCAAGCCTGTGGGTGTTTCGCAAAACGACCCCCGACTGGCTCCGGAGAAGCACAGCTGGGCCACATCCTAGGGACGTTGAGGATAGGAGGAACCACGAAAGGATTCGCGGTCTCCAGAGTTACGGGGGCCTCTGCCACCTCTAGGATGGCGTCTTCCTGAGTCACCCCCCTGCCTCTGGAGGGGGGATCACTCGATGGAGTAGAGAAGAACTTTTGGGATTTCCTGAACCACATTTTCCCTCCTCTCTGGGCCTTGGGATAAGGTCTAGAGGGAGCGGAAAAATGGGCCCCAACAGCAGTCAAGGTCTTGCCCTCCTGCTTGCACCGAGTAAGTGTGTCCTTCACCTTGGGTCCAAACAAAGAAGACCCATCAAAGGGGGCGTCGGCGAAGGAAGACTTAAAGGCCTCCGTGAATGTACACAAGCGTAACCAGGCCTGTCTCCTAAGAGCCACTCCTGTGCCCGCTGCTCTACTCGCCCCTTCGGCTGCATAGGAGATGAGCCTCATGGACGAGTTGACAATAGAGGTCAGGGTAGTCATCTGGGTGTCTACAGTCTGTGTTAATGCCTCAGGAAGGTTACCCGCAAGGGACTCTCCTAACTCTTTGAGGAGATCCCTTTGGAGCCTTGCGAAATGACAAAGATAGTTCAGTGACCACATGGTAAAAGTTGCTGAAGAAAGGGTACGCTTCCCGTACCTATCCATGCTCCTAGAATCCTTATTAGGAGGATGAATAGACGTTGAAGCCTCTGCCACGTCCTGCTGAGTGGCAGATGCCACCACCATAGCATCAACTGCAACACCTTTAGTGAGGAATTCTTTCTGGGGAGGAGCTGAAAGAAACTTATTGGGCCTGGCAGGCACCGGTTCCACTGTGTCAGGATGCTCCCACACCCTTTGAGAGATTAAGTCCAATAATTCGTCGAAGGGTGGAGACACCCAGGAGGATAAGGGCTGGGCCCCAAAGGCCTTGAGGAAAACTGACTCCTCAGCGGAAGGGGCTTTGGATTGCCAATCGCCTCTCTGTCTCAAGATCTCAAGGATATCTGAGAAAGAGGCGTCATCCGAGGATGATTTAGGGGACCCTTCTGCATCCT